>NW_022292101.1:0-4713 GCF_002776525.5 Piliocolobus tephrosceles
TCTCAAGCAGTTCTGACCCTCAATTTCCTCCCTCTAAACTGGGGATAATAATCATCCCTTACTTGCAGGATTGTTCTTAGGATTCCACGTAGGAACACATGCTAAAAAACTTTACCCACTCTGTCAGTGGGTTCATATATAAGGGATTAATAATGTCGTTGAGCCTCAGTATCCTCATTTGGATGATGTGCAAGGGTTGGGGAGGGTATAGTGGGACTAGATCTCTGACCATCCTTCTAGCTCTGACATTCCAAGAATCCTTGAACTCCAATGTTGGTAGAAATGAATTGGGTTTAAATGTTCTAAATTGCAAACATTGTGAACACAGGGGCCTCTACTTTGGTCATCAAAGTTTCAGCTCTGTGGATGTGGGAGGCCTCTTTGAAGCATGAGGGAGGTAAATTGAGGACAAATCAAAGGAAGTCCTTTTTCACCCCAACTTAATGAGCTTATGGCTTTCATTACACACAGGAGTGGTCCAGGCAGGAAACACGAATGGCTTTGGATAAAATGATAAATGCCAGAGACATGGATGGCTCTGAGCAGGAGCTGGCAGAACTGACCTCTAAGGTCAATGGGAGGGAAGTGGCCCCTTAGGGCCCAATCAGAGACCAGCCCTAGGCTTTCAGAGCAGCAGTTCTGGATGATGGAAATTGGAGGTGGAGAGGTCACCAAACCCATCTACCTGTACTCCCTCCACCTAAATCCATTAGTTTAGCTCCTGGCTGGTAGGGAAAGGAGGACTTGGATAGAGGAGTCGCAGGGACTACAGGAGAAGTGGCAGGGTATAGAGATTCCAGATCCCAACCTCCATCCACCTTCCCAGGCAGGCTCAGGCTGACTGTGCCAACACTCACCAGCTGCTGTGGGGAACACCTGGCACGTGGTTTCCCTTTTCTTCTGCCTCACTCCCACCTACACCTGGTGACATCAGCTGGAAGGAAGGACTCCATCCCTTCTATACACTTCAGGGCAGCAGTAGCTTGATGGCATTGGGAAATTGGTGGGGTTTGGCCCTGGTGCCTGCCTCTTGACCCTATTGAAGCCCCTCTATTTCTCCTATTCCCGTCCTCCTTCTTCCAAAAGCCTGTCAGGCAGGGTCTTGCTCTCAGCTGGCTGTCAACTAAGGTGTTAGCTGTCAACTAAGGTGTTAGTTGTCAACTAAAGTGTTAAGTGATATCTAAGGTGTTAGCTGATAACTAAGGTGTTAGCTGACAACTAAGGTGTTAGTTGATAAGGCTTAACACTCCCAAGGGGTATGTGCATTTTAATAGGGGATTGCTGAAAAGGAATGGCCTTGAAGACTCAAATAATATATGCTATATTGGTGGAATTTCAGGTAATGGTGCTGATTATGGGTGGAGGTGTGTGTAGTCCCCTCTAAATCATACCACTTAGGTAATCATTTATTCATAAGGCCGCACACACACCACATGCACGCACTTGCACACACACATATGTCACTGAATTGTGTGTATATAGGTATACATTTTTGTGACCTGTAATAATAACAACAAACACTCTAGTACTTACTCTGTGCCAGGCACTGTTCTGAGCACTTTACATATATTAACTTGTTTCATCTTCACAACAGCCTTATGGTGTAGGTACTATTGTTACTCCAGTTTTACAATTGAGGAATCTGACGCTCAGAGAGGTGAGATGACTTGTGGCCAGGCCACACGGCTTGAGTGTGTTGGAGCCAGGCTGTGTAGATGGCCAGTGTGACTCTGGTGTCCATATGCCACTGCCGCATGAAATGTCCCTGGCTACACAGTGAGATACAATGACTGTGTTGCGGCCATGTCCTGGGGGTGTGATGGGTGTGTGTGTTTGTTTGCAGGCATGCACTCTGATTCTTGAAGTCCCAAACTACAGTGCCAGGCAGAAGCCTTCTGGAGTGGAGAGTAGTGTGAGGGTTGCACATTCTGTGCTGGGATGTGCATGTGGGTGGGATTGTGCCATTGCTGCACGATGTGGGGGGTTGTGGACTGAAGGAAGTGCGGGTCAGCTACAGAGGGGGCAGATGCAGACCCTGTGCAGTGTGCTGGGGGCTGAGGGAGGGGCTGTGTGGGTGCTCACATTTTGAGCTCGCCAGTCCCCCAAGGCAGTCCCACGCCCAGGCCCTGCTTTGTGACTTGCACTGCTGCCCTTTGGAGTTGTCCCTATCAGAAGGCTGGGCTCTACAGGAGTCTACACCCAAACCATAAGAATCAGCCTCTGACCGGCCAGGGGAGAAGGTGAAACCAATAACCAACGAGTGCAGACAAGGAGGAACGAATTGCGATGTGAATAAAGGGCATGTGTGAGGGGAGGGTGGCATGAGGTGCGTCTTAACTGCTAGGGATTCTACCAAGTAGGAGCAAAGGTGGGAAGTGTGTGTGTGTGTGTGTGTGCGCGCACGCGCGCACGCGTGTGCTTGCACGTTCCTCCTCCTCCTTGAAAGAGGGGAATCTGGGAAATGAGATATGCAAAGAGGCTTGAAGGCCTATAGGTTTTTTTCCTCTGAGCACTTGGGAACCACCAACTTATTTTGCAGGTGGGAGAGACATGTTTGGATAAAACTTGTAACAAAAGTTGCTCAGCTTGCAACATGAGGAAGGTGGAGTGGAAGGGGCCAGGCCAGGTATCAGGGAAACCAGCAGGCAGGCTGCAGGGCCCTGGCCTGAGACCAAGCAGTAGCCCAGGCTGGGGTGTGGCTGTAGGGAAGGAGAGAAAGCCCTAGAATTCAAAGACACCATGGAGTTAAAATTGCAGGAGCCAGAAGAGGGAAGGAGCCTGTGGCCCTGTTTGCTGGCTCTGGGCCTGACTGGCTGGCTAGTGGGCTTTGGAGCCAGGGGCTCAGGAGAAAAGTCTGAATTGGAGACAGAGTTTTAAAAAATTGACACATAACTTTTTACTGCTTTTTCTTATTACAAAACAATACATGCTTATTAAAGAAAAGATGGAAAATATAGACATGCGAAAAGAAGACAGCAATAATTTGCAATATTCTTGCCAGAGATAATAAGTGTTAACACTTTTGTGTATTTCCTCCTTGTAGTCTTTCTTCACTGAGCATATTTACTATTTTGTTTTTATAAACAGGTCTTTAATGTACATTGTAATCATCTACTGACATTAAATTTAATCTACAAGTTCTTTTTGTTATGAAGTATTCAATGCTACGGGTAAACTAGAATTTATTTACTCAATCCTCTATTGTCATTGTTAAAATTCCCCTATTATAATTATTGTTGTAATGAGTATCTTTCTGGCCAGTGAGATGGAGATTTGGAAGTTGCCAGCCCTATCTCTATTGACCCCCTGTGTGTTGGAAACTCTACCAGGGAAAGGCAGTGGGATCTTGGACAAGCCCCTTTTTCCCTCTGGGGCCTCAGTCTCTCCACCTGTGCAATAGAGGAGATTGGACTTGGTGCTGGTGGGCTTTCTATGGCAATGTAGGCCCTGTTCCCACTGAGTTATTTCTTTGCTTTCATTCTCTTCAGTGCCCTTCTCTGACCCTCACCTCCTTCCTTCCCTGGGCTCCCTGTCTCCCTTTTTTCATTTCCTGGCTTCTGCCCACCGCTCCTGTACCTCCTCTAGTCCTCCTCTCCTTGGCTCTCCTAGTGGGTCAGACAGCCAGTGGGCCATTGCTCTTTCCCAGTTGGCTCGCTGATCTGACCCCTCTGCTGAACACTAGCCCTGCCTGGCAGGGGTCGGGTACTCCAGCAGAGACCTACCTGGACGCCAGAGCCCCAGGACAGCTCTAGTTGCCCCAGCAGCTACAGTGGCACTGGGCTTTCCTGGCACTGGATGTCAGGCAACTGGGCAGGCAGGCACAAAACTCATGAAATAAAAACTGAGGCTTGGGGAAAGGGCAGGGAAGGTTGGGGATTTCTTGGGTTCATCCTGAAGGGGTGGTATTTCCCAAGACGGGGTGGCTTCATGCAGTAGAGAGCCATTGGATCAGAGGTTCTGGATCCAAGTTAATGGCCAGGATATCTGGACAGCTTCCAGGGGTCTGGAGACCAATTCTTTAAAATGAATTGTAAACTAGTGTGGGTGTGTGTTGCTATAGCCTACTTCTTCCATCAAGATATTCAAGGGCTCATAAGTTCAGAAAAAGATTAAGAAGGAGGTCATCTTGTCCCTAGGCTGGATCTACCTCCCAGTCCCTCCCTGACACACACATACGCACACACACACACTGGGGATTGACCTCAGTGATGTGACATCACTGGGAGGGTGACACTAGTGTCATGTAGGAAGTGCTCACCATGCATTGCTTTAAGGATCACTGTCCTTCTAGCTGCCTCTCAGTGGTTTCTGCTCCTTTCAAAGTTCTCTGTGATGAGCAGAAGTTGCTTGGTCAGGATGCCAGGAGGCCAGGCTGGGGGCATCTGTGTGAGAAGTAGCAAAGGCCAGAGCATCTGCTGCCTGGAGGCCCTGAAAGTGCCTAAGGACTCAAGTGTGTGGAGCAATGCAGAGCTGGATTGGAGAGGATTAGATAATTGACCTCATAATTGGCCTAATTAGTGAGTGGCTGTGTGGAGAGCCCTTGGGGACACTGGGCCCGCAGGTGGCACAAAGGCCAGGCAGAAACTCATAGAGGCTGTGAGAGCCGAAGCCTGGGCATTTGCCAGCAAGGGGCGGGGGTAGGGATACCATAACAGGGAAAGGGATAGGACTTGAGGGCACCAAGCAGAGAGGGGCAGGGGTGGCAGGGGTCAC
>NW_022292102.1:0-3593 GCF_002776525.5 Piliocolobus tephrosceles
ACAGGTGCCAAGTGATATTCGGGAGCATGTTTGTGCCAATGGTAAAAAAGGATATAACCTCAGACTAAAACTGGAAAAAGCTTTCTAGGAAACTACTGTGGAACATGTGTAATCATCTCACATAGATAATGCTTTCTTTACATTACGCAGCTTGGAAACTGTCATGGACGGATCCACGAAGGGACCTTTGGGAGCACTTTGAGGACTATGGTGAAAAACGAATTCTCTTCAGATCAGAACGGGAAAGAAGCTTTCTGTGATTATGCTTTTTGCTATGTTTATTCATCTCACATAGATGAAGCTTTCTTTACATTACACAGCTTGGAAACTCCCTGGTGGATCGATCCATGAAGGGATATTTGGGATCACATTTGGGTATACAGTGAAATAGGAAATATAGTCAGATCAAAACGGGAGAGAAGCGTTCTGAGAAACTGCTTGGTGACGTGTGCATTCCATTCAGGGAGTTTTAACTTTCTTCTCATAAGGCACAATTTGAACACTGTTCCTGTAAAACCAGAAGAGTGATATTCAGAGCACATTGAAGAGTATGGCAAAATGGAGATTTCCAATTAAAAACAGAGAGAAATACTCGAAGAAACTGCTCTCTGACCTGTCCCTTTTTACACATGGTTAAAGCTTACTCTATATTTCCCAGTTTGAAAGTCGATCTTTGAGGGTTCTGTGAAGGGATAGTAAGTGGCAACCCAAGGACTGTGTAGAGCAAGAAAATGTCTTCCATCCCAAATTTGAGAGATGCTTTCGGCGCAACTCTCTTGAAGTTTGTGCTCATCTCATAGAGTTAAATCATTCTTTGGATTGAGTAGTTTGAAATCACTGTTTCTGTGGAATCTGAGAAAGGACATTTGGAAACCCTCTTTAGAATATCTTGGAAAAGAAATAATCTTAGAGAGAAACCAGAAGGAAGCTTTCTGTGAAACTCCTCTGTCCCGTGAATTCCACTCACACAGTTAAGCTTCTCTTTTCATTGAACGGTATCATAACACTGTTTTTGTTCAGTCTGCAAAGGAATACTCAGGAGAGCTTTGAGGCTTACGGTGAGAAAGAAAACGTCTTTGGATAGAAACTGGAGAGAAGTTTTCTGCAGAGCTGCTTTTTGACGTGTGCATTCCACTCACAGAATTCCACTCTCAGAAGGACGTGTGCATTCCACTCACAGAATGACATGTGCTTTCCACTCACCTTTCCTCTCCTAGAGGATTCCGGAATACCTTTTGCAGAAGAAGCTACCAAGAGACATTCGGGAGTATAGGGATGGCCATGGTGAGAAAGGAAATATCCTCAGACCAAAGCTGGAAAGAAGATTTCTGTGAAACTGCTATGTGTTAGATATATTTATTCCTCTCGCATAGTTAAACTTTTCTTATATTACGCAGTTTGGAATCTCCATCATGCATGGAACCTCAAGGGCTCATGTGGGAGCACGTTCAGGCATATGGTGAAAGAGGAGATATCCTCAGATAAATACTAGAGAGAAGCTTTGTGACAAACGACTTTGTGATGTATACATTCCACTCAGGGAGTTATAGCTCTTTTTCCACAAGGCAGTGTTTGAACACTGTTCCTTTGATACCTAAAAAGTGATATTTCGGAGCGCAATGAGGACTATCTCGAATAGTGAAATATACTGAAATAAAATCGAGGAAGAAACATTCCAAGAATCTGCTCTCTGATATGTGCATTCACTTCACAGACTTAATGCTTACTCTATGTTACCCGGTTTGGTAACTGTGTTTGAAGCATCAGGGAAGGGATATTTAGTGATGCTCAGTGGCTTGTGGTGAGCAAGGAAACATCTTCCAATGAAACCTGCAGAGAAACTTTCTGAGCAACTGCTTTGCCATGTGTGTATTTGTATCATAGAAATAAACCGTTCTTTGAACAGCTTGAAATAACTGTTTTTGTGCAATCTGAGGAAGGATATTTGGGAACGATCCTTAGAACATGGAGAAAGAAATATCCTCAGGTAAAATCCAGAAGGAAGCTTTCTGTGAAACTGCTCTGTGTCGTGTTAATGGCTCTCATTCAGATAAGCCCCTCTTTCCATTGAGCAGTTTTCTAACCATATGTATGCTTAGCGTGTGACAGGATATTCGGGAGCACTTTGAGGGTTACGGTGAAAAAGGAAATATGTTCAGATCAAAACAGGAGGGAAGCTTTCCGAGGAACTGCCTTGTGACGTGTGCATTCCACTCACAGTGTTACGCCTCTCTTCTCATACAGCGTTGGGGACACCCTTTCGGAGAAACACGTAGCAAGTGATATTCGGGAGCATGGTGGTGTCGATGGTGAAAAGAGAAATAGCCTCAGACTAAAACTGGAAAAACCTTTCTAGGACACTATTCTGTGATATGTGTAATCATCTCACATAGATAATGCTTTCTTTACATTATGCAGCCTGGAGACTGTCATGGACAGATCCACGATGGGACCTTCGGGAGCACAATCAGGACTAGGGTGAAAAACGAAATATCTTCGGATCAGAATGGGAGATAATCTTTCTCTGAATCTGCTTTTTGCTATGTTTATTCTTCTCACATATATGAAGCGTTCTCTACATTACACAGCTTAGAAACTCCCTAGTGGATGGATTCGTGAGGGATATTTGGGATCACATTCATACCTATAGTGAAATAGGAAATATAGTCAGAACAAAAGAGGATAGAAACTTTCTGAGAAACTGTTTCTGTGGAATCTGAGAAAGGACATTTGGAAACGCTCTTTAGAATATCCGGAAAAAGAAATAACCACCGAGAGAAACCAGAAGGAAGCTTTCTGTGAAACTGCTCTGTGTCATGTCAATTCCGCTCACACAGTTAAGTTTCCCTTTTAATTGAGGAGTATCATAACACTGTTTTTGTTTAGTCTGCGAAGGGATATTCTGGAGCACTTTGAGGTTTATGGTGAGAAAGGAAACGTCTTCACATAGAAACTGGAGAGAAAATTTCTAAGGAGCTGCATTGTGACGTGTGCATTCCACTCACAGAATTCCACTCACAGAATGATGTGTGCATTAAACTCACAAATTGACGTATGCATTACACTCACCTTTCTTCTTCTAGAGGATTCCGGATTCCCTTTTAGAAAAAAACCTACCAAGAGACATTCGGGAGTATAGGGATGGCTATGGTGAAAAAAAAAATGTCCTCAGACAAAAACTGGAAAGAAGATTTCTGTGAAACTGTTTTGTGTTACATATGTTTATTTATCTTGCATAGTTAAAACATTTATTATATTACACAGTGAAGCTTCTCTTTTCATTGAGCCGTATCGTAACACTGTTTTTGTTTAATCTGAGAAGGGATATTCCGGAGCGCTATGAGGCTTACCGTAAGAAAGGAAATGTCTTCAAATAGAAACTGGAGAGAATTTTTCCGAGCAGCTTCTTTGTGTCGTGTGCATGTGACTCACAGAATGACGTGTGCATTCCATTCACCTTTCTCTTCCTAGAGGATTCCGTAATCCCTTTTTGAGAAAAAGCTACCAAGAGACACTCGGGAGTATAGGGATGTCTATGATGAAAACGGAAATATCCTCAGACAAAAACTGGAAAGAAGATTTCTGTAAAACTG
>NW_022292104.1:0-1010 GCF_002776525.5 Piliocolobus tephrosceles
ACTCAGAGACAGGGGTGCAGAGCTGCTCCTGGAGTTCCAAGGTCACTTGAGCTAGACCAGGAATGGATGGGGCCGGGCAGGGGCAATACCATTCAGAACTGTGGGTGCAGCTTCCAGGGTGAGAAGAGGCTGAGAGAGAAGGGGAAAGGAAGATGTTGCCTGAGTGGCTGGGGGCAGAGTGGGACTCAGGGGCTCTGTCCAGTCGTCACCCTAAGCTAAGCTCTCCCCAGCTGCCAGGGGCCACTGGGCCCTCACCCCTCTCTGGCTTCTGCCACCACTTCCAGATGCCCTCATGATGATTAAGACAAGGATACAATTGGGGTTTCTTTTTGAGGATGGCCGCAGGGACCATCCAGGCACTGAGCAGAGATGTGGGTGAAGCCATGGATTTGAGTGTGTTTGACCACAGATGGATGTGCTGCAAAGTGAGCCCCACACATGCACAGACCCCTCCTTCACCTCCTGCTCCCAAGGGAAACACAATTGATCACATTCTGATTGAGCAACAGTGGGCCACTAGGGCTTTTTTCCCTCAAAAGCTGTAAACGGATCTAGTATATTCTCAAAGACCTCATGCATCTAGTAGAGAAGCAAAGAAATGTGTGAGCAATTGTCACACGGGGAGATCTGGATACACTCTGTCACTGTGGGTCCAGGCCTCAGGGAGCAGGAGGGTGTTCTTTCTTGTGAAAAGATGAGGGACACACATGGGAGGGGGTATTTGTGCCCATCTTTGAAGGATGGCTGATCCTTGCCCAGGGGGAACAGGCCCAAAGCAAGCGCTGGCAGTTGGGAGCCATGGGGAGCTTTCACTTGAACCTGCTCTGCTGAGTCTCCTGGGCCATCCCCACACCTGGTGGGGCGCTGTTCTAAGGGGAGCTGAGGGCCCATCTCTCTGATGTGCTTCCTAAATCAGCAAGGTGTCTCCCAGGTTGTGATTTTAGAGACAAGGTTTTCAATGCTGTCCTCGATTTTAATGAGCAGAGTCTTTTTGTCAATCCGCATTGGGT
>NW_022292105.1:0-1089 GCF_002776525.5 Piliocolobus tephrosceles
AGGTCAGGAGATCAAGACCATCCTGGCTAACACGGTGAAACCCCGTCTCTTCAAAAAAAAAAACAAAAAACAAAAAAAAACTAGCCAGGTGAAGTGGCGGGCGCCTGTAGTCCCAGCTACTCCCGAGGCTGAGGCAGGAGAATGGCATAAACCCGGGAGGCGGAGCTTGTAGTGAGCTGAGATCCGGTCACTGCACTCCAGCCTGGGCAACAGAGCCAGACTCCCTCTCAGAAAAAAAAAAGAAAGAAAAACTCATCTATATAGAGATCTATTTGCTTCCTTTAAGTTTCAGTTTTGTGATGTGGCAGTTAGCATGAGTGACTCCATTTTGGTTTGGTCTGGTTTCTAAGTGCCTAGTGCAGAAGCTCAGTCCAAAACAACAGTCTCCCATAATTTTTATTTTAACATTTCCTTAATGCTAATACATTATATCAGGTCACCTCAAATGTCACCTCCACAGAGGGTTCTTCCTGTCACCTCAGTTAGTCCTACTTCTTTCCATTCAGTTTTTTGTTACACTGTACTTTTTAGGATCTGGGAAATCCAATCAAGGTTCACAGGGTTTATTGCTTTTTTTTCTTTTTTTTTTGAGACAGAGTCTCGCTTTGTCGCTGCCCAGGCTGGAGTGCAGTGGTGCAATCTCGGCTCACTGCAACCTCCACCTTCCAGGTCCAAGCAATTCTCCTGCTTCAGAGTCCTGAGTAGCTGGGATTACAGGCATGCACCACCACACTCAGCTAATTTTTGTGTTTTTAGTAAAGATGGGGTTTCACCATGTTGGCTGGTCTGGTCTCGAACTCCTGACTTCAGGTGATCCACCCACCTCGGCCTCCCAAAGTGCTGGGATTACAGGCATGAGCCACTATGCCCAGCCAGGTTCATTACTTTTTAAAAATCAATCTATGAAAAGTTAAATTGGCCAGGCATAGTGCCTCACACCTGTAATCCCAGCACTTTAGGAAGCTGAGGTGGGAGGATCACTTGCGGCCAGGAGTTGGAGAGCAGCCTGGGCAACACGGTGAAACCCCATCTGTACAAAAAATACAAAAATTCGCTGGGCGTGGTGGCGCACACCTGTGGTCCCAGCTA
>NW_022292106.1:0-4905 GCF_002776525.5 Piliocolobus tephrosceles
AGTCTACATATATATATGTGTGTGTGTGTGTGTGTGTGTGTGTGTGTGTGTGTCCTATATTGGTGTTACATTTGAAGACAGTATCTTTTAACTACACTTTTTGTAGTTTGCATGTATACTCTCGTTTTTTTCTGGGCAATTGTCTTGAATATTTATTTTAACCTTTTCTTAAAAAATAATTCATTTTTCTTCTTGGTTTTTACACATTCTACTTTCTTTATTTTCCATTGACAGTAGCTAGGACCTCCACTGTAATGTTGATTAGAAGTACTGATAGTAGGTGTGCTCCTCTTGCTTTTGACTTTAATGGGGATTCTTCTAATGGTGTAGAATTACAAGTGTATGCCATGTGTAGATAGAACTTATCAAATTGAGAATGTTATTATCTAGCTAAAATATATTTAATTATAAATATGTATGTGTATAATATGCATAATATTATATATTATCAAGATTTTTGAAGGACCTCAGGGTTTACCCCACTTGTTTTGATACTGATTCAGGTGCAATGGCAGAAGGCATGATAATCTTGGGTCGAGGCAAAGGACTTTATTTCTTAAGGCCGCGCCAACAGTATGAGCATTTGGGTATTTCCACTGGTCCTCTTTGTTCCCAAGTCCCACTGGGTGATATGAGGGGTCCAGATGAATGTTAAGGAAACAGTGGATTTGTATCTCAGTTCAGTACTGCAGGGAAGGGTAAGGGCCTAGCTCTTTTTTGTAAAATGGCAAACCTTATAGAAAGTATAAAAAAAATAATAAAAATATTTTCCTTTTTTTCTTTCTGTCAATATATTACACTCTAATATAGATCAATTATAAATAATGTTTGCTGAGAAATTTTATCCTGCTCTTTGTTTAGCAATATTATTCTGAAAGGATAATATATATTCACAAGTATGAAAGAAGTATGAATTTATAATATAGCAAATATTTTACAAGTTTATTATATTTGATAGACTGTGTGCCCTAACCAATGTTTGCATCTATTATCTATCTAATTTACAGAATTATTTGATGAGAGCGTTCTTTCAGTTGGTTCAGATAAAAAAGCTTAATAATCGGGTTATATGAAACTGCATTCACTAGAAAATATGAGAATATTTTAGCTTTGAGGTTTCATGAATTCCACAAAGACCAGTAATGTTATCATAAGTTAACTGTATGAAAGAACTGTTCCTAAGTTTTCAGAGCTTCATTCATATATGCTCTAGCTATACGAGTCTTGATCATCTTGTGGATTTCTACACTAGCTTAACTTGGAATATCTAAAAATAAAATTTACAAAGAAAAACAAAATTTATGAACTCATTCATTTTATTGTTCTGGGGCTTGACAAAACCATTTCATAGTATTTCAATGGAATGTATAATGACCTATAATATTCAAGCCACTTTATGTATTCATAGTATTAATTGCAACAGGATATGGACAATATTAACAGAAATAAGAAAAATAATGAGGTTAGATATTAACCCAAGTGCTTCCCAAATTATAAAGTCTTTTATAGTTACAACCAGCATAAGACTTATGGTAAACACTCCTGAGTCTCCCCTGATGTTTGCTGTATAAAGTAAATGCCTTAGAAAATCTATGTGTTTTTCATCTGTTTGCAGAAACACACACACACACACACACACACACAGTACACAGAGACAGGGAGATATTATGGGCAGTCTGAGAATTATCCCAAGTTCAAAAATTATCCCAATAATAAATAGATCCACTGGCTTATACATATGGGCACAACAAAACACACAGTAATTATATGCTACATTTTCATAGCATTCACAGGACTTTTTAAAGATTGTATTCATTAAAAGCAACCCTCCAGTTGTGTATTCAGGTGAGTTAAGGCTGTGTACTAATCTCTCTTTATAAAAACTTTCCCAAAAAGATAATTTGCTTTACATCTCAGCATTGTTCTGAATACAGTGCAGAAGAAATAGCACTATGGGGAGTACCAGCTCAGCACAAGTAGGGGAAAAAGCAGAAAGAGGGGATGGCCCTCAAGTCAGGAGCAGTAAAGTGACCACAAAGTCAACATTTAGTCAAGTATCCCATGGGAGCTTTCTCAGTCATGGGAAATAGTAATCCCAGTCTGATCTCGACCTCTCCAAACACCCGCCTCATGGCTATCACAGAGCATTAAAATACCAGACACTACTGCAACTTTGCTTCTCCAGAGTGTCAGAGATACAGTTTGGTGCCAGATTTTGAGGGCTGCTTAAGCTATGGTAAGGCATTTACTCTCACAAAATATTTTATATGGATGATAAAGTTTCATAACTCTAGCTCTACTAATATCCCAGAACTCCCATTCTCCCTCAGTTTAGGAGGGCAGAAGTGTGAAATCAAGGTGTCAGGAAACTGGTTCCTTCTGGAGGCTGTCAGGGAGAAACCATCCCGACGGTATCCCTACCCAATTTCTCCTAGTTTCTGGTGGTCGCTTGAAATCCTCGGTGTTCCTTACTTCTTCCGGTTTTTGGTGTTCCCAGGCATTCCTTGGTTTGTGGTAGCATGATTCCAGTCCCTGCTACCATTTTCACATGGCCTTCCTCTATGTGAGTTTCTCTGTATACTCTCCTCTTACTAGAACACTGGTATATTAGTCTGTCCTCACAGTGCTATGAAGAAATACCCAAGACTGGGTAATTTATAAAGAAAAAAGGTTTAATTGACTCAGAGTTTCACATGGTTGGAGAAGCCCCAGGAAACTTACAACCATGGCAGAAGGCACCACCTCACAGAGCAGCAGGCGAGCGAATGAGTGCCGAGCAAAGGGGGAAGTTCCTTGTAAAACCATCAGATCTCGTGAGAACTCATTCACTATAGTAAGAATAGCATGGGGGAAACTGCCCCCATGATTCAATTATCTCCACCTGGTCCCACCCTTAACACATGGGAATTATTATTATACAATTATAGGTGAGATTTTGGTAGGGACACAGCCAAACCACATCAACTAGTAATTGGATTTAGAACCACCCTAATCTAGTACAGCCTCACCTTAGCTAATGACGTTGGCAAAGACCTATTCCCAAACAGTCACATTCTGGCATGCATTTGGGGACGGAGACAGTTGGATGATTGGCCCTATTCAACCTACTACACTAGCCAAAGGTGAATAAGCACAATTTCCTTCCCAGTGTCCACTCTGGTATGCAGGAATCATCTACCTGAACCCCTGCAGCGTTCTCTGCATGATCTGCTTTCAGAAAACTCAGGGATCTCTGGAGGTGTTTCTAGTTGAGAGCTAAGCACCAATCCAATCCCCAGAAACTACAGCACACATAGGTCAGACTCTTGCCATGTTCTGCTCTTTAGAGCACTGAGGCGCCAATATTTCTCGTCTTCATCCAATATTCAGACAAGGAAAAGGAAAGGATCTCTCCTCTTGAAAAACACCAACACTCCGTAAATGGTAAGGAAAGGAGAGAAGGAGAGAAAATACACAGCATTCAGACAACTCCCTGCAAAGAATTTCTCTCTCTTGAGGTTTCTCTACCTGTTCTCCCCTCATGTGACTTTAAGTTATGCTTAGAAGCAAAGTGCAGTTTTTTCAGTTTCCTCTTAATACATTTTGCACAAATGAGACCTTGGCAACTCTTCCTAGAATGTGTAATAAATTGACCACCTTTGTTTCAGACTCAGGCCTCAGTCAAGTTTGAAACAACTAAAAAAGTTTCATTTAGCATCTCGGTACAGAAGTTAAAGTCATAATAATAAATTCTTGCTCATTTTTTATCCTACCCAACTTGGGAAGCTTTCAGTTTATGAGAGTAATGTATTCCCAACCCAAGTATAAAACAAGAACAACATAAATGTGTCCTAAAATGAGTGTAGACTGCATTGTAAGGAATAAGAATGTTATAATATAAATTGGTACAAATTCAATTTGTTATAAACATGTTAAGGTGTTACATGTTATCCACAGTGATTTGACAATGGTAGTAAGATCATTGTAGGCCATTTTAAAGACCAGGAATCAAAGAATTGCATGCTTCCCCAACGACTAAGTAAAAATGGATAACTGGCTAATATAATTGTAAAGAATTTTAAACGTTTTCCCAATTATAAAATGCGTTCAAGTTATTATAACAGTTCTAAAATATATAGAAACATAAAGTCATTGCATCAGAGAAAATCATTTTGATATATGTAGTTCCATATTAATATACATATTTTTTAAAGTGTAATGTTTTATAAAGTTACTTTTTACATGGTGTTAGTTACACTATTCATGGATTTGAAAATCTGTTTTTTTGACATATACGTTTAGTTTCAATATTTTCCTGTGTTAGATCTTTTTTCTGTAGTTTTTTTTTATTTCTATAGGAATTTTTTAAAATACACAAAAAGAGGGAGATTGGTATATTAAACTTGCATGTGTCTGGTATCCAGCCTATGTAATTAGTAACAGCATTTGTATAGGCTTCTTTCATTTATTGTCTTCCCAATATTTGTTGATTAGTGTGTTTGTTTCTGAGTACTCTAAAGTAAATATTAAATATATATTATTTCATCTATGAAATCTTCAGTATGCATTTGTAGTAGTGAGGACGTTTTGAAAATATTACTCCAGTTTGCCAGTATTTTCCGGATTCAGCAGCACATCAAAAAGCTTATCCACCATGATCAAGTGGGCTTCATCCCTGGGATGCAAGGCTGGTTCAACATTCACAAATCAATAAACGTAATCCAGCATATAAACAGAACCAAAGACAAGAACCACATGATTATCTCAATAGATTCAGAAAAGGCTTTTGACAAAATTCAACAGCCTTTCATGCTAAAAACGCTCAATAAATTCAGTATTGATGGAACGTACCTCAAAATAATAAGAGCTATTTATGACGAACCCACAGCTAATATCATACTGAATGGGCAAAAACTGGAAAAATTC
>NW_022292109.1:0-1405 GCF_002776525.5 Piliocolobus tephrosceles
TGATAGGCCCCAGTGTGTGATGTTCCCCTTCCTGAGTCCAAGTGATGTCATTGTTCAGTTCCGACCTATGAGTGAGAACATGCGGTGTTTGGTTTTCTCTTCTTGTGATAGTTTGCTAAGAATGATGGTTTCCAGCTGCATCCATGTCCCTACAAAGGACACAAACTCATCCTTTTTTATGGCTGCATAGTATTCCATGGTGTCTATGTGCCACATTTTCTTAATCCAGTCTGTCACTGATGGACATTTGGGTTGATTCCAAGTCTTTGCTATTGTGAATAGTGCCGCAATAAACATACTTGTGCATGTGTCTTTATAGCAGCATGATTTATAATCCTTTGGGTATATACCCAGTAGTGGGATGGCTGGGTCATATGGTACATCTAGTTCTAGATCCTTGAGGAATCGCCATACTGTTTTCCATAATGGTTGAACTAGTTTGCAATCCCACCAACAGTGTAAAAGTGTTCCTATTTCTCCACATCCTCTCCAACACCTGTTGTTTCCTGACTTTTTAATGATGGCCGTTCTAACTGGTGTGAGATGGTATCTCATTGTGGGTTTGATTTGCATTTCTCTGATGGCCAGTGATGATGAGCATTTTTTCATGTGTCTGTTGGCTGTATGAATGTCTTCTTTTGAGAAATGTCTGTTCATATCCTTTGCCCACTTTTTGATGGGGTTGTTTGTTTTTTTCTTGTAAATTTGTTTGAGTTCTTTGTAGGTTCTGGATATCAGCCCTTTGTCAGATGAGTAGATTGCAAAAATTTTCTCCCATTCTGTAGGTTGCCTGTTCACTCTGATGGTAGTTTCTTTTGCTGTGCAGAAGCTCTTTAGTTTAATGAGATCCCATTTGTCAATTTTGGCTTTTGCTACCGTTGCTTTTGGTGTTTTAGACATGAAGTCCTTGCCCATGCCTATGTCCTGAATGGTACTACCTAGGTTTTCTTCTAGGGTTTTTATGGTATTAGGTCTAACATTTAAGTCTCTAATCCATCTTGAATTAATTTTCATATAAGGAGTAAGGAAAGGATCCAGTTTCAGCTTTCTACTTATGGCTAGCCAATTTTACCAGCACCATTTATTAAATAGGGAATCCTTTCCCCATTTCTTGTTTTTGTCAGGTTTGTCAAAGATCAGATGGCTGTAGATGTGTGGTATTATTTCTGAGGAGTCTGTTCTGTTCCATTGGTCTATAACAGTACCATGCTGTTTTGGTTACTGTAGCCTTGTAGTATAGTTTGAAGTCAGGTAGCGTGACGCCTCCAGCTTTGTTCTTTTGACTTAGGATTGTCTTGGCAATGCGGGCTCTTTTTTGGTTCCATATGAACTTTAAAGCAGTTTTTTCCAATTCGGTGAAGAAACTCATTGGTAGCTTGATGGGGATGGCATTGAATCTATAAAT
>NW_022292110.1:0-1030 GCF_002776525.5 Piliocolobus tephrosceles
GTGGAAAGGACCCCAAACTGTCATTTTTGACCACTTCCACCACCATGAAGGTAGAAGTAATCCAGACCCATCACTGTCATGTAAAACCTGCAGTTCCTGAGACCTGGGAGGCAAGACTGAGCCCAGACAACCTCTGCAAGTGACTCTGAGAAAGACGACAAGCCCTGTTCCAGTCACACCAGGAAGCTGACTGGTCTGCACACAGCCAAAGTATGAGGAAACTCATCCTGTGACTTATTCTCATTAATATTTTGGCTTGTATAATAAAGACTGATTTTTACCCACTTGGAGCACAGTTTCCAGTGTATAGATCAGGTTACTGAGGTAGGGCAACAAGTTAAAACACTATATCTGTTTCATAGTTATGATGAATGCCTAGGAATGTCAAAAGGAACTTGCATGTATAACTTCCCTCAGCATAAAGTGTGCAGCCCAGGAAATGACCAATCTGATGTGTGCTATAACCCATCTGAGCCTCCTATGATCACTGTCTTTGAAATAAGATTAAGAACTGGTCCTTTTCTAAGTGATACAATTAAAATAATAGCTAAAACAGCAGGAAAAGGGACCCCCAAACTCATAACCTTAAATTCTGATGCTTGTGCCACAATTAATAGTAAAAGCAAGGATTAGGATGGGCTCTCTAGATTAGGAAAAAAGTTATACAGCAGAGAATAAGTATATTTGCCATGAGTTAGGCCTAGGTGATGAAATATGTAATTACTGGACTTGGGTCATTTGGGCTATTTGGAAAAATAATGAAAAAGATCCGGTATGGCTTCAAAAAGGAAAGGGAGATTCCTCTTGCATGAGTGACCACTGTAACTCCTTATAACTAATAATCACCAATCCCCTAAACCACCATTGAATAAAGGGAGAACATGTAACTCTAGGGACCAATGGAGCTAGACTGGATCCTCAAGTAAATATTTTAGTCTGAGGAGAGGTCAAAAACTGCTCTCCCACACCAGTGTTTCAGACCTTCTATGACGATTCAAATGTGCCAGTACCAGAGCTCCCAGGGAAAACA
>NW_022292111.1:0-3669 GCF_002776525.5 Piliocolobus tephrosceles
AAGAGTTGGTGGTGAAGAAGAACCCGGAAGTGCACCATCTTGCCTCCATTCGTCCAAACACCAGGCTGGAGTGCAGTGGCGCGATCTCGGCTCAGTGCAACCTCTGCTTCCCGAATTCAAGTGATTTTCCTGCCTCAGCCTCCGGAATAGCTGGGTCTGCAGGTGCTCCACCATGCACAGTTGATTTTTATGTTTAGTAGAGACGGGGTTTCACCATGTTGGTCAGGATGGTCTCTATTTCTTGACCTCGTGATCCACCTGCCTTGGCTTCCCAAAGTGCTGGGATTACAGGTATGAGCCACTGTTCCTGGCCATGAAGGTGAATTTTATTTTATTTTATTTTTGAGACGGAGTTTCACTCTTGTTGCCCAGATTGGAATGCAATGGCGTGATCTTGGCTCACTGCCACCTCCATCTCCTGAGTTCAAGCGATTCTCCTGCCTCAGCCTCCTGAGTAGCTGGGATTACAGGCATTTGACACCATGCTCTGCTAATTTTGTATTTTTAGTAGAGATGGAGGGTCTCCATATTGGTCAGATTGGTCTGGAACTCCCAACCTAAGGTGACCCACCCTCCTCGGCCTTCCAAAGTGCTGGGATTACAGGTATGAGCCACCATGCCTGGCCCGAATTTTAATATAGTTTTTAAAACTCTTAAAGAATGCTAAATTGTAGAGTGAAGAACATATGTAGAAATTTAGTTGTATAAAATCACGTGAAGAGTCCAATATATATTATGTTGATCTGTATTTCTTGAATATAGGAAGTATGAGAAAATATGTTTGAAGATAATACCAGGGAAAAAATAAAGGAGACAGTTCATAGAGTCTGGTGTGTTTAATAATTTTTTTTTTCAAACCTTATAGTGGAATAGATTATACTTTTACATGGAAATTCAAGAAAACATAGAACAGGAGAAAGAAAATAAATATATTTGTAATACTCCCAGCCCCAAACAATTGTATATTTTTGGTTATGTCTTTTGTGTGTCTCTTTTTTACATTATAAAATTAATATAAATAACCATGCTTTTTTTTTTTTTTTGGTAGTAGTATTGTAGCAGGACCAGCCACAAACCAAACTCCACAGACACAGAGTTAAAGAAGGAAGAGGTTTATTCGGCTGGGGGTATTGGCAAGACTCCTGTCTCAAGAGTTGAGCTCTCCGAGTGAACAATTCCTGTCCCTTTTAAGGGCTTACAATTCTAAGGGGGTGCATGTGAGAGGGTCATGATCGATTGAGCAGGCAGTGGGTACGTGACTGGGGGCTGCGTGAACCAGTAATTCGATTGGAACAAAATAGGATAGGGATTTTCACAGTGCTTTTCTATACAATGTCTGTAATCTATAGATAAGGTAACCGATTAGGTCTGGGGTCGATCTTTAACTACCAGGCCCAGGGTGTGGCGCCAGGCTGTCTGCTTGCTGATTCCATTTTTGCCTTTCAGTTTTTATTTTTTCTTTCCTTGGAGGCAGAAATTGGGCATAAGACAATATGAGAGGTGGTCTCCTACCTTATTATGTTAGGTAGTCAGGCAGACATGAACAGTGCAGGAGAGCCAAATCCCCCCAGGAGCATGAGACAACCATCAGGTGATGGTCAGGCAGTTGTTACAACTGTCTGTCTAAAATAATAATTAGTTGCAGCCAGTGCTAAGGAAAGGCAGTAGCCCAATAGGTAGCAACATCTGAAACTAGTGATCAGCAGCTTCCTGACAAGGCCTCAGGAGCTGGGCAAGGGCATTCGAGCATGCTTACTAACAGAAAAAATAGGAGCGTTCAACTGGTATATAATTTTCTCCGAGAAGCACTCAACAGGTGAGGACAAAACACCTCAAGAGATTTTAAATAAAATAAATATTTTTCATAGAACTTAAGCATTGGTTTTATAATATATAATTTTAGAAGTAATGAAAATTGACAACTATTTAAATCTACAATTATTTCTATAAAAATGAGAAAAAAGTATTATAAGTTATCTAAACATCTTGCTTTACAGATAAGATGACTCATGTCTAAACAGGTAAACATACTTATCCAGTGTCAGATAGTTTAGGATAAACTAAATTATACATTAGTTTATCCTATTTCCTAAATAGGATATTGCCTAAATAACTTATTTTTTGAGAACTTTATCTTCTTCTTACAGTAAAACACTTAGATTAAAAAAAATCTTATTCGAATTATATATCCAACTGTACTCTGTTGTATGAGTCAATATAGTTGATTAGTTAAAGCATAACAATTTCTTCTACTTGGAGACTCTGTGAGGAAGTTTGGGAGAATTTTTGAAAAATGAACCACCTGAAGAATTGGTAGTAAGTAGGTCGCCGATGGAGGAAGAAGGAATTGTGAGTATTAGTTTATCAAAGAAATGAAATCAGCAGGTGGCAAATTCCTAGGCAAATAGGGGCAGGTTTCCCGTGAAACCGCACCTTCTGGCTCGAGACAGCCTGAAATCTGAACCCCAGGCTGCCAGTTCCGCATAGAATCCACACCCAGAGTGAAAACGTCCTTGATGTCTGTTAGTCAGTCAAATGATGGTTTCTCCAGTCCCACTAATGGACCACTCAGCACTCCCTTCCTCCTGCCCATAGACCAATGAGCATGTTCTTCATTCTGAGCCCATAAAAACCCCCAGACACAGACACACATGGGGAGTACCCCTCAGAGGGTAGGAGCTACCCACTTTGGGTCTCTTCTCTGCTAAGAGCTATTCTGTCACCGGGTAAAAGTCTTCTGCCATGCTCACCCTCCAGTTATTGGTATAACCTCATTCCTTCTGGATGTGGACAAGAGCTTGGGCCCCACCAAATGGCAGAGGCTGAAAAGGCTGTAATGCTTTCCTGGCCTTCTTGCTGAGCTGTGGGCAGGCCTGAAAAGAGCTGTAACACATTCCTGGCCAGCTTGCCAAGCTGTGGGTAGTGACACCATCCAGATCATTGGTCTGTGAAAGTGAAAGTGAAGAGTGCCAACACTTCTGGGGGCCCAGATCTCAGGATTCCCCAAGTCAGAGCCATAACACTATAGACCTCGGTGGCCACCCCATGTGATGGCAAGTGATGGCAGGGCTGAGAAAACCAGGGAGTTCTAGGTGAGAGCAAGGTGACAGGACTGAAAAAGCTGTTATAATCTTAGTCATTTAAAAAAAATTTACTGGCACCTTTTATATCCTGAGCCTTGGTCTATGTCCCTGGGAAATATGAATTAAAAGAATTAACAAGAATACGGTTTCAATGAGTTGACATTTTAAAAACACAAGAAAAGGTTAGCATAATAATTAACCAAATAAATAAATAAATAAATAAATAAATAAATAAATGTAAATTAAAAATGATAAATTCCTGAGATGTTGGAGGTGGGAATGAGAGAGCTGTGGCACCCCGCACCCCTTGTTCTGCAGTTGCTGGCGTCTCCAACTTTTTTGTGTGCCACCACGTTCCCCACATTCCCCTCATCCAGACCCCAGTGCCTGCAGCAGAAACTGCTTGCTGTAAGCCTGGTCCAGCCGCAGCCTTATACAACACTGGCACATGTGTAGGCACCTGGAGTTCCCCGCTGCACCACAGCAGCCAGAGTGCCTTGTTGTACGGAGAGGCAGGACCCCACCCTTGCTCGCTTAACACCCCTGGTAGTCCTGAACTTGGCTCACCCTCAGCAGACATGGGTTC
>NW_022292112.1:0-10306 GCF_002776525.5 Piliocolobus tephrosceles
CGGCATGGGCGTCTCCCGCGGGCCCGCCGCCGGCCGGGGCTAGGGCCGGATGGAGCCGCGGGACGGCAGCCCCGAGGCCCGGAGCAGCGACTCCGAGTCGGCTTCCGCCTCGTCCAGCGGCTCCGAGCGCGACGCCGGTCCCGAGCCGGACAAGGCGCCGCGGCGACTCAACAAGCGGCGCTTCCCGGGGCTGCGGCTCTTCGGGCACAGGTGAGCGGGGCGGCGGCGGCGGGGCAGGCACCGAGGCACCGGCAGGTTACCGCGCCCGCACCGGGGGACATTCCTCGGCCACTGGAGGTCTGGGCCACTTCGGTACTGACACCGAGTCGGGGAGACGCTGGCACCGGCGGCACGAGCCGTCTTGGCGTGGGCACCCACTAGGGGTCATCCCCCAGGGCCGGGACACGGGCGAGATCGGTCGGCTTGGCACTGTCACCGGGTGGGGGGTAATTCCCTGGCACTGGCAGTCTAGTGCTCCTCATGTGTAGTACCGTGGCAGGGTCGGCTCCCAACCCTCCAGCAGGCAGATGGAATCACCCCAGCCTTCCCAGCACAAGGAGGTAGGGCCCCCAGGACTGGTCACCCACACCTTCTTGGCACGGATAGAACAGGGCCTCTCTGCGCCTCCTGGCACCACTGAGATGGGGATCACAGCGTCCTTTGGACTTTCGTGGGACCCAGTTGCCTACCACCACTGTGTGGCATCTGCAGAACGTAGCCCCGTTGACACCGTCACTACACATGGCTTGTCCCCAAGCTCTGGTCACTGGTTTAATTGTCCAACATGTTAAGCCTTTCCTTGGGGTTGGGGGTGCCTGATCATCTGCCCTACCTTGCTGTTATTTAGCAGAGAGACCCCAGCCCATCCCTCTGCTAGGCAGGCAGCATGTCTCCCTCTGCCCTCTTCCAGCCTATGCTAGGAAAGGGATGAGGTGGCTGGAGTCTGGAATCTGTGCTGGCTGTTCGAGCTTCATCTTGCCCCCTCCCGCAGCACTCCAAATGTCACCATCTTGTGCCTGTGACAGAGCTTTGACCAGGACTCTAGCTGGGAACTGGGGGGAGGGTGTGGAAAGACTGAGTGCATGGCAAGTGTACTGCTCTTGGTGGTGAGCCACCTCCTGCCCTCGCAGCGCTGGTGTAAGGTAAGGGATGTGAGGCCCCAGGAGTACCTGACCTGGCTCCCTGCGCTGCTTCCTGACCAATCCCTGCCCTTCCCTGGTGGCCAAGGAGCTTGCAGCCAATCAGCCAAGGACCCCAGAACCACCTCCTGAACTCTGACCACTTGGAGTCTGCCCAAGGCCTCCCTCTCAGTTTTCTGCAGCTGCCCAGACTTGGTGGCATTCATCCCCACCCCGCCCCTAGCTTTGCCCTGCCCCTTCTCCGGGTAGACTTTACCCACCAATATAACATGGGCAGTTTTCTCCTGTCGTGTGGGCTGGCATACTCGTGATGCTGACCTGTGCCCTCCACCTGCCTTATCCGGGCCAGGGCCCGCTCTTTGCACCTGCAGTCTGTCTCTGAGTACAGATCTGGATTCTTACACTGGCAGATGGAGCTCCGTGGGCTCCTGTGTTACCACGCAGGCTTCAATGTCATATAAAACAGGGCAGGGAGTGAAACTTCCAGTAGCTCTGTTTTGTCACCCACAGCCCTGCAAGATGGAGCAGTTTACACCCAGCGCTGCAGGATGTAGCCTCCAGTGTTCACAGGCTCTGCAGGGGGAGGGAGGGGCGCCACCAGAGGCTTCCTGTTGCTGCCCACAGGGTATCAAGTGTTGGGTTCTTAGGACCTGTGGCTGTGCCCCTTCTGAAGGGCACAGGTTTGTGGGTATAGGGATGAGCACGTTTGGGAGGAAGAACAAGAAACCAGAGAACCAACAGATACCTTTATGTAATTCTTTAAAATAAGCAGGGTAGGTGGTATTCTTCCTTTTGTTAAAAAAAACCCAATTTTTTGTAGAGATGAGATCTCACACAGCATTGCCCAGGCTGGTCTTGAATTCCTGGCCTCAAGCAGTCCTCCGACCTCGGATTCCCAAAGTGCTAGGATTACAGGTGTGAGCCATCACGCCTGGCCTGTTTGTCCGTTTTTATAGATGAAAGAAACACGGTCAGAGGCGATTTGTCCAGAGTCACATAGCAAGGAAGAGGTCGAGATAGGATTTGAAGTCAAGTTGGTGTGATTCCAAAATCCACATCCCTTTCTCTATACCAGGATCCCAAACGGAACATCACAGTGGCCAAGGGAGCTTTAAGAAATACCGATTCCTAGATCTTACCCTTGACGTGTCTGACTCATCAGGTCTGGAGGTGGGGCCTGGGCATTGTTTAAAGTTTCCCAGGTGATTCTGATGTCCCACCAAGTTTGAGAAGCATAGTAGTCTGTCACCCTGGGGAGTGTAAGTGCTTCTACAGGAGGCCTGATGTGAGGAAAGAAAATTCAGCGGCACCTCTGGAAGCATGTAAGGAGTGTCCCTTGTTTGGGAGCACTGTGCTGGGGATAGTAGGGCCGTCAGAAATGTACACATTCAGAGAACCCAGTAGTGTCAGGCAGAAAGCAGCAAGGGAAAACGCTTTCTCCTGGCAGGCCTGGGAGCTCACTGAGGCTGGCCTCCTTCCCCTTGACTTGATGGGGCCAAGGGGTGGGGGCTGGGGGCGGACATGTGGAAGGGTGGAATAGTACACACCTGCTCTGGATTCTGCCCCCTCCAATGCTGCTTAGCTGGTCCTGCTACCTTTGTTTGTTTATTGCAGCCTCAGGTAAAAGTCCTCAAAGCCCCATCTGAAACCAGCCCTTCATCTTATCGGAGCTCCATGCTGGCTCTTAACCTGGCTCTTAACCGAGCTCTTGCCTCTCCCCTGACGTCCACCCTCTGCATGTCCCCCATCCCGCCCCCTCCCCACCCCACCCACATACACACACCCAGCCTTGGGGCTGAGGGACCTGACGGGAAGATCAAGGGTAACAACTAGGTCGGCAGTGGCTACTGAAGTCAGGTGGAGAATTCTGCATGCAGACCACATGTTTGCCATCGTGGCCCCTCTGGGTAGGACAGTCTCTGAATGGCAGCACCTGTGGGGCTGAAAGAGGCTTTTCCTTAAAGTCCATCTCTGCCCCACACAACTGGCGTCATCCTCTCAGAATCTGGGGGGCAGCTTGCCATCTCTCTCTTTTTTTTTTTTTAGCTCAGTGAGCCATGATTCTCCCTAGCTTGTGGATTCCTCCCACCCCAACTCCATCCCACCTTACTTCTTGCCGGAACCATCAGTCTCCTCCCTGAGGAGGAGGAGAGGAGGTACAGGCCCTACTCTGATCCCAGGGTATTTGGTTCTCTATCCTGAGCAGAGGGCAGGCAGGACCTTTCCACTGAAGCTTCTGTTGACCCTAAGGGTCGGGAAGCCAGGAGTGGGAGAGAAGTGGACTCCGCCTCCTCCTCCAGGACCCACCAGGAAGGAGGACCCGCCTGTTCTCTGGCCTGGTCCCAGCAGCCTGATCCTGGCAGGTCACAGGGCTTGTGGATTAGCTGGTTTTGCACCCCAGGGGCATCAGAAATTACCTGGCACCTCACACATGTAGACATAAGGAGTCTTGGCGTCAGAGGCCTGGGAGCCTGAGCGTCTGTGCCACCATCCCCTGCCCTTCACGGTGCTCAAAGTCACAAGCTCCCAGAGGGCAGGAGGCACACCTGCAGAACCAGTGTGAGACAATGGGTCCCATTTAGAGGCACTGCCACACGGCCCCAGCGAGCATGGCTCTGAAGTCAGGGCTGCAGAGGGTGCCCAGCGGGTGCCTGAGCAGAAGCAGCCCCTGTTTGGGTTGGTTCTGCAATGAATGGGGAGGGATGTGTTGAGGGACACCTCTTGCACAGAGGTGAGAACCCTGTCTATGGCGCCGGGGTGTCTGGGAGCGAAAGAAAACCTCTGAGTGGTTTGTCTCTCCCCGGCTAATGCTGGGAGCAGCCCAGGTTGCTGTGGGAGGCGGGGACAACCTAGAATCCTTGGGTTCCAGCCAGTTTGGGAAAGAAAAATGGGCCTCAGTGGCCGAGCTGCGTTCATCTCACCGTGTTTGCTCCCCGCACAAGGTCAGGTGCCAGAGTATAGAGCTGGCCCCAGCTGGGGACCCAGGGTAGAATTCTCACAGTCTCCCTCTGTGCCGAATGCTGTCAGGGGAGGGAATGGCAATTCTTGCCATTTTGTCTCCATGCCATACTCCAAAAAGGTCAGATCCTGGGATGTGGAGCTGCCCGGGATTCTCGGTTGGCACAGGAGCACGAGAGTTGGTGTCCCTTAAGGCAAGGACAGAGGAAGGACTAAGTGACCCCTGGTGAGAGAAAGCTGAGGCTCCAGGCAGCTGGGCTGGGGGAGAGTGAGAGAAACGGGCCTGCCCTCCTTGGCTCTCTGAAGGCCTCTCCAGAATTCGCCAGTGGCCCCCCGGGCAGAGGAGGAAGTGGGGGCATAGGTTAGCCCTGAGTCTCAGGCCGTGCGGGCCCCTCGGAGAAGCAGGGATTTGGAGCCCTTCCACCCACATTAAGGCAGGAGAGAGTTGGGAGGTGTGGAAGCAGCCCCTGGAGACTGCCCTGCAGTGCCACTGGAGCGACACAAGGGGGCGACAGCTGCCGTTGTGGGAGACCAGTGGGCGATGAGCTTCTCCTTCCGCCAGTCCACATGCCCATGGGGACTCACAGGCACTGGCTGGTAGTTACCTGCCGCTCTAGCTGCCGGGCGGAGCCAGTCAGCACCGCCCAGGGCAGGCTGGGTGGGTGCCTCCAGCCACCTGGCCCCACCACTCCCGTTCCCTGAGGCCCAGGCACAGCCAGGTGGCCTTGACTCAGCCAAGGTCTCGCAGCTAGCCTAGGTCATCTGGGACTCTGGCGCTGGGCTTCCAGGGCCATGTTCATTAAGGCCTCATCACAGGACCCTGGAGCAGCCTGACCACCTCTCCTCCCTGCCCCCCTGCCTCCTCCTTGAACAACCCTCTAGGTCAGCTGCGGGGGCAGTGTGTGCAGGAAGCGGGATCTGCTGCACCTGCGACCAGGTTCTCCCGCTCCCCGAGTTCCTGGGCCACCCCTGGGCAGTGCCAGGCACTCATTCCTTGCTCTCCTTGGCTCTCCTTTGTTCCGTGTTGGGGTCAGCTCACATCCGGCCTGCAGTGTGGGTCTCAGCACAGGACTTGGCTGGCCCTTGCGTCACAGGTGTGGAGGGTAGGCCAAAACAGTAACCAAATGCCCTGGAAGAGCTGTCATTCTGCCATCTTTCCTCTTCACCCCTTTCCTCGCTGAAACACCAGAGACGTGGTTAGGTTGGGAGAGTAGGTTTGAGTGAGACCAAGGGCTCTGTGGCAGGGGAGGGGAGGGAGAGGCTGAAGAGACAGGAATGGCGTTCCAGCTCCTCTGTCTTTGGTGATTAACAGCTGCCAGAAGCTTCTAAACTCATCAGTTTCATGTGATCTTCATAACATCTTTGTAGTTGGTTTGATTCCCATTTTGCAGATAAGAAAACCAAGGCTCAGAAAGGTCAGGGGCCTAGCCAGGATCCCCTAGCTGACACTGGAGCCCAGCCCAAGGATCTTCTCATGATGCTGGGCCGCTCTGCTTAGGAGTACTCTTTTCTTCTATTATTTGCCATCCCTAAACTGGGAAGACCTAAGAAAAGGCTTGAGTGCTCCATGAGGTTTAGTGAAAGGTCTTTGCTTCCTGTGCCAATGGTGTGAGACACATGAGATCATCTGACCTGGACCCCAAGGGAGAATGGCCACCGAGATCCCTCGAGTCAGGGGGAGCAGGCTGGACTGGGAGAGACCCTTGGTAAAGAGACTGGGGCTGTGAGCACGTCGTCATCTGGCTTCCTGGCTGTGTCTGGAGTGGAGGACAAGTCTCATCTTTTTCCTTACTTCAAGGGCGAAGGGAGTCTAAAGCCCAATGGACATGCTCAGAGGAGCCCCCATACCACCCAGGGGTCAGTGGCTGGCCTCAGGGAGGGAGGATCGCTTCACTTGCATCCAGTGCCTCATGGTGAGAGGTCTGAGAGAGGAGAGGCAGGGCCCCAGCACCCTCCTCATCTGCACTGAGACCTCCTCCCCTTGCTCCTGGCAGAGCACCAGTTCAGAGCTCCCACGTAGAGGCCTCTCCCCTGCCAGGGATGAGCCCATCTCAGCACATGCCAAAATAGCTGTCTGGGAGCCTGGGCCCGTACCGCCCACGCCCCAGCATCTCGCGGGTTAACAGCTTGCCTGTCTCTCCGCCCCCTTCCCCAGCTTGCTGACATTTTACAGAGAGAGGCGGGGGCGGCTGTGAAAGGGGGCAAGCTGGTTCTTGCTCCCCAACCCACACGGACACCCCACTGACACAGCCTGTCGCCACCCACCCACCTCTGGAAGGCATCCCCTTGGGGGAGACCTTCCTTCCACCCTGAGGGCCCTGAAGGGGTGAGGGACAGGCTGCCAAAACCATCCCTGGTAGGCCCAGGGAGCTCTAGGGGGCTGGTCTCCCTCAAGGGGTCTTTTGTAGGACACAGGATCCCCCTCTGTCACCCAGGCTAGAGTGCAGTGGCACAATCATAGCTCATTGTAATTTCAGATCCCTAGGCTCAAGCAGTCCTTCCACCTCAGCCTCCCGAGTAGCTAGGAACTATAGGAGGGGGCCGCCATACTGGGCTCATTTTTTCTTTCTTTCTTTCTTTTGTAGAGACGAGGTCCTGCTATGTTGCCCAGGTTGGTCTTGAACTCCTGGCCTTAAGTGATCCTCCCACCTTGACCTCCTGAGCTGCTGAGATTACAGGCCTGAGCCACTGTGCCCAGCTTCTGGAGTCTTTTTAAGAAATTATTTTGAAATTTTTCCTAACACATTAAATATCTTGCCATTATAAACGTTTACAGAATAAGGTGACACCTACCGCCTAGCTTGGTTGGAGCTTAGCATTAGGCCGTATTTGCTTTAGACAGAGATGGAGGCCCCCATGTTGTCCTCCCTGGAGGAAACCACAATTCTGATTTCGGTGTGTGTGATGTTCTTGTGCCTGTTTTTAAAATTGTCCTACATAGGTATGCATGGCTAGCAATATACACTGCTGTTTTGTATGATTTTACTCTGGTTTAAATGGTATACCAAGCATATTCTGCATTTAGGTTTTCCCCTCAATCTTATTTGGAGATTTAACCATCCGAAACATGAGTTCTCATGGATCCATTTTAACCTCCACACCCAATTCCGTTGTGTAACAGCGGCTTATTTGCCCAGGATGGTTGACGGACACTTGGTGGTTTGCAGTTTCTCGCGGTTGCGAGCGATCCCTCTGTGTTCTCTTCACCGGTGCCTGCTCACAGGGCGTGTGTGTTTTCAGATAGACAGATGTTGCCAAGTTGTGCTCCGAAGTGGTTATCCTAATTTTCAGGCCTCTGGGGTTATTTTCTTTCTTTAAACTTTCGGTAAACTAGGGAATTGTTTCCCAGGAACAAACACTTTCTCCTTCAAGCCTGCAACAGTCCCTTGAGAGAGATGAGGGTGGGTGTTAGCCCTTTTTATCAGATCAGGACATTGAGGCTCAGGCAGGTTAAAAGGCCTAGTTTGAGGTCACGTAGCTGGTCAGAGGCAGATCCTCTGGGCCTTTGAAGCCAAACCCTCTGTGAAGACCTTTGTCCCCTGTATGAGTAGTGTGGAAGCCTGGAGAGTGGGTGGGGCCCTGGGGGCTGATGGGGAATGGTCAGAAAGCTGGGTGGGGGGAGTGTTAATTTTTTTTTTTTTTTCCTTTTTTGAGACGGAGTTTCGCTCTTGTTGCCCAGGCTGGAGTGCAATGGCTCGATCTCGGCTCACTGCAACCTCCGCCTCCCAGGTTCAAGCGATTTTCCTGCCTCAGCCTCCCAAGTAGCTGGAATTACAGGCATGCACCACCATGCCCAGCTAATTTTGTATTTTTAGTAGAGATGGGGTTTCTCCATGTTAGTCAGGCTGGTCTCGAGCTCCCGACCTCAGGTGATCCACCCGCCTCAGCCTCCCAAAGTGCTGGGATTACAGGCATGAGTCACGGCGCCCGGCCAGGGTGTTAATATTGAATGAGGGGATGGGGGGAAATGCCTCTCCTAACAGATGGAGAATGGGAGCCCTCTGCAGACACAGGAGAAGGCAAGGACAGGGGACGGTCACCATAGAAGAGTAGGGGCCCGCGAGGGGTTTATAACAAAGGGGCCCCTTTGGGAGACTAAGGGAGACATATCGGCATTCCCATCAGAGATCGGTTTCAGTGTTGCCTCTGAGACACCAGAGCTCAGCCCAGACCAGATTTGTCCACCCAGTGCAGCAGGAAGTTCTCGGGAGCTGGCCCGTCGCTGGGGTGCTGTGCCAGCCTGAAGCCTGTGCTGTCAGCGGGATCCATGAGGCTGAGTCCGGACCATGCGCGGTTCCCTCCACTCACTCTTCAAACCATACCCGGCACTTCTACACTCTGGGGATGCCATTAGAAGCAGTGTGAGGCCCTGGGGCTCACAGCCTGGCTGGGGACGCAGACTTGCACATTAGCGCTGATCGCCCAGGCTCTGAGAGGAGAACCATGAGGGAGAATTCACTGAGCAGAGAGGGGAGTGGTATTCCAGGTAGGGAAACCACCAGATGCCACATGGTGTCACGTGGAAAAGGGACCTGCGGTGTTCTGTTTGCCAGAATCATCGAGGGTGGAGCCTGAGGGGTTGAGGGTATGTGCCGTGGAAAACACTACTGAGTTCAAACCCCAGCACTGCCACGTGTTAGCTGCACAACCTCAGGCAAGTGACTTAACCGCTTTGTCTCTCAGTTTCCTCATCTGTAATATGAGGATGTGGTTCATGGGGATAATACCAACTAAGGAGGATTCATAGCTTAATATTTGTAAAACACTTAGAGTAGTGTCTGATGGAGTGAGTTATGTAAGTGTCAAATACAGCATTAAAAATATGAAAGAGCAGAGAGGAGGCTGGGAGGCCTATTGCCTGCCAGCCCCAGGTCTTTGCGTTTTGCTCAGCTGACAGGAGAATCAGTAAAAGGTGATTGGGTGCATTAGGATGAATTCTGGTGGCAGCGGGGGTCTGGCTTGGAGGGAGGTTCTAAAGGAATGAGCCGGTTTGCACAAACATCTCTTTGAAGCCTAGCAGGCGCTGAGTCAGGGACTCAGGATGTGAAGGAAGAGACTGGGGGTATTTCACCAAGGAGCTCAGGCCAGCCCAGGGTCCCGGCCCAGCCCGCAAGCCTCTGAGACAGCCCCTCTTCCCCCTTCCTTGCCTACCACCCTCCCCTTGTGACTTCATGTCACCAAACCTACTGTCTAGTTTTCATGAGAAAGCCATGGGGGACACAGAGCGGGTGATAGCACCCAGCCCAGAAAGGGGCCTCCAGGTGTCACTCTTGGGGTCCTCTAGAGAGGAGAGGAAGGTTGCCACCCAAACCAAGGCTGTTGCTATCCCCTTATACCCAACAAAGAGAAGTGGCCTGAGCCAGCTGGAGCCTGTGGTCAGCCCTTGCATGTGGTTACGCAAGGTAGAAGAAGCCCTTCTGTTCCCTTAAGGCGCTGGCCCGTCCCCCGTGGAATTCCCTGCTCTTTCCTCCTGCGCTGATCAGCAGTAAACGCTGGACTCACTGCCAGGCACCATGCCGGGCGTGCCCAGATGTGCTAGACCTGGCCCCGGCCCCCCAGGAGCTCGCGGGCTGGTGGAGGAGCAGACATGTGGGCTGAAAGAAGCAGGCCTTCCAGGGCTCTAGTGGCAGGGGAGCCGAATGGGCAATGCGGAGCTGTGAGTAGGAGGGGTGTGTCATCGGCTGTGAGCAGGCAGCTGCTTATTAGGTAGAGAGGGAGGCCAGAATTCAGGGCAGAAGGTGTGCCAGGTGTGGCGGCACAGCAGTAAGCTGGGCACAGCCAGATTGGGGCACAGAGAATAGGTTGGCTTGGTTAGAACCAAGGCTTTGTGTCACAGCACAGGAGGTTGTTAGTGCCACACCACCGGAGCCACATCTGCTGGGGTGGAGGGAGGCAGATTGTCTCTGATTCAGTGGTCTCAAAGTATGGTCCGGGGGTGCCCTGACCCATTTCAGGGATTTGATAAAGTCAAAACTATTTTCAGAGCTACCCTGGTTCCTGCCTTTTTTTTGCTGTGCTGATGACACAAAAGCAGTGGTGGGTAAAAGTGCTGGCCCCTCTGCACACATGTAGGCAGGGGCCCCAACATCAGAGTCCTTACTCCATATGTACATTTCTTTTTTTTTTTTTTTTTTTTTTTTTTGGGTTGGTCGTGCTCTGTCGCCCGGGGGGGGGTCGCGGGGCGGGGCGTAACCTCGCAGAAGGCCCCC
>NW_022292113.1:0-13583 GCF_002776525.5 Piliocolobus tephrosceles
CTTCTCTCCAGTTTTCATCAGAAGGCGTTTTCTTTCTCACCACATGCCTCCGGGCACCACTTAGTAATCCTTCATAGATTCCTCAAAGACTCTTTCCAAAGTGGGCAACTTAGTGTAAGCTTTAACTCTCTTACATGAATGCACATGTCAGAGAGCAGTTTCTTGGAACACATCTTTCTGGGTTTTATTCCAGGATCTTTCACTTTTCGCCATAGTTTTCAAGGTGTTGCAAAATATCACTTTTGCAGTTTTACAGGAACAGTATCAAAAAACTGCTTTATGTGAAAAGACGTATAACTCTCTGAGTGGATTGCACATATCACAAAGCAGTTTCTCAAAAAGCTTCACTCCAGTTTTTATCTGAAGACATTTCCTATTTCCCCAAAGGCATGAATGTGCTCCCGAATGTCCCTTCACGAATCCGTCCATGACGCAGTTTAAAAACTGTGTAATAGAAAGAAAGCTTTATCTATGTGAGATGAATAGACATAACTATCACAAGGCAGTTTTTACAGAAAATTTCTCTGCAGTTTTTGTCTGAGGATATTTACTTTTTCACCATAGCCCTCCATATAGTCCCGAATGTCCCCTGGTAGTGTTTTCTCCTAGTGGAATTCCCCAATACTCTATAAGAAGAAAAGTAAAGCTGTGTGAGTGTAATGCGCATGTCACAAATCAGCTCCTCAGAAAAGTTGTCTCCAGTTTCTATCTGAAGATATTTCCGTTTTCACCATAAGCCTCAAGCCACTCCTGAGTATCATTTTGCAGACTAAACAAAAACAGTGTTAGAATATTGCTCAATGAAAACAGAAACTTAACTGTGTGGGTGGACTTCACGTGACCTAGAGCAGTTTCACAGAAGGTCTCCTTCTGGTTTTTATGGGAAGGTATTTCTTTTAAGCATATTACTAAGAGCATTTCCAAATGTCCTTTCTCAGGTTATACAGAAACAGTGATTTCAAACTGCTCAATCCAAAGAAAGATTTAACTCTATAAGATGAATGCACACATCAAGAAGCAGATGCTCCAAAAGCTTCTCTCCAGTTTTCTTTAGAAGACGTTTCCTTTCTCACCACTAGACCCCAGATGCCACTTAATATCCTTTCACAGAATTCTCAAAGACAAAGTTTCCCAACTGAGCAACGTACTGTAAGCTTTAACTCTCTGACATGAATGCACACGTCACAGAGCAGTTTATTGCAATGCTTCTTTCTGGGTTTTGTTTCAGGATATTTCACTTTTCGCCATAGTCTTCAATGCACTGCAAAATTTCACTTTTTCAGTTTTACACGAATAGTGTTCAAACACTGGCTTATGAGAAAAGAGGTATAACTCTCTGAGTGGAATGCACGCATAGCAAAGCACTTTCTCAGACAGCTTCTCTCCAGTTTTTATCTGAAGATATTTCATTTATCCCCTCAGGCATCAATATGCTCCCGAATGTCCCTTTGCAAATCCTTCCGGGATGCAGTTTCAAAACTCCATAATAGAAATAAAGTTTCATCTATGTGAGAGGAATAGACATATCTATCACAAAGCAGTTTCACAGAAATCTTCTTTCCAGTTTTTGTCTGAGGATATTTCCTTTTACACCATAGCAGTCCATATACTCCCGAATTTCCCCAGTAGCATTTTCTCCAAATGGGTTTCCCCAATCCTCTATGAGAAGAACAGTATAACTGTGTGAGTGGAATGCAAACGTCATGAAGCATCTCCTCGGAGATCTTCTCTCCAGTTTCTATCTGAAGATAGTTTCGTTTTCACCGTAAGCCTCAAAGTGCTCCCTAATATCACTTCGCAGGATAAACAAAAGCAGTGTTAGAATACTGCTCAATGGAAACAGAAACTTAACTGTGCAAGTGGACTCCACATGACCTAGAGCAGTTTCCTAGAAACTTTCCTTCTGGTTTTCATCTCAGAGTATTTCTTTTTCAACATATTTTTAAGAGCATTTCTAAATGTCCTTTCTCAGGTTCCACAGAAACTGTGATTTCAAACTGCACAATCCAAAGAATGATTTAACTCTATGAGATGAATACACACATCTGAAAGCAGTTGCTACAAAAACTTATCTCCAGTTTTCATCGGAAGATGTTTCCTTTCTCACCAGAAGCCTCTGGGTGCCACTTAATATCCCTTCACAGATTCCTCAAAGACAGGATTTTCAAAGTGGTCAACATAGTGTAAGCCTTAACGGTCTGAAACGAATGGACACGCCAGAGAGCACTTTGTTGGAACGCTTCTTTGTGGGTTTTGTTTCATAACATTGCCCTTTTCACCACAGTCTTCAATGCGCTGCAAAGCATCACATGTTCAGTTTTACAGGATCAGTGTTCAAATATCGTCTTTTGAGAAAAGAGGTATAACTCTGTCTTTGAGGAATCTGTGAAGGGTTAATAAGTGGCGTCTAGAGGTTTGTGGTGAGAAAGGAAACGTCTTCCGAGAAAAACTGGAGAGAAGCTTTCAGAGCAACCACTTTGCGATATGTGTATTCATCTCAAAGAGTTAAATCGTTCCTCAGGAGCAAATGGATGGCTATGGTGAAAAAGGAAATATCCTCAGACAAAAAAACTGGAAAGAAGCTTTTCGTGAAACTGCTTAGTGATAGATAAGTCTATTCAACTCACATAGATAAAATTTTTTTTCTATTATGCAGTTTTGAAACTGCATCATGGACAGTTGTCAAATTGCTCATTGAAAAGAACGGTGTAACTCTATGAGGTGAATTCAGACATCACAAAGCAGTTTCTCAAAAGCATCTTTTTCATTTTTATCTAAAGATGTTTCTTTGTCACCATAGGTTTAAATGTGCTCCTAAATATCCTGTTGCAGATTCCAAGAAAACAGTGTTAGTTAACTGCTCAATGAAAAGAAGAGTGTAACTCTGATATCAATTCACACGTCCCAAAGCAATCTCTCAGAAAGCTTCTTTTTGGTTTATTATCTGAGGATATTTCCTTTGACACCAAAGGATTCAATGCGCTCCCAAATATCCTGTTGCAGATTCCATGAAAACAGGGTTATCAAACTGCTCAGTGTAAAGAATGGTTTAAGTCTATTAGGTGAATTCACACATCACAAAGAATTTTCCCAGAAAGCTTCTTTCTAGTATTTAACTCAGGATATTTACTTTGTCACCATAGGGTTCAGTGCGATCCCAAATATCCCTCTCAGTTTCCCCAAAAACAGTGCAACCAAACTTCTAAAGGAAAAGAATTATGTAACTCTTTGAGATAAGTTAACTCTTCACAAAGCAGTTTCTCAGAAAGCCTTTTTCTACTTTTTATATGAGGATATTTCCATTGTCACCATAAGCTCCTGTGTGCTCCAAAATATCCCATTGCAGATTCTAAGAACAGTGTTATCACACTGCTAAATGAGAAGAACAGTGTACGTCTATGAGATGGATTCAAACATCACAAAGAAGTTTCGCAGAAAGTTTCCTTTTGCTTTTTATCTGAGGATGTTTCCTTTTCCACCATAGGCTTCAATGCACTCCCATACATCCTCTTGCATTTTCCTTGAAAACAATGTTAGCAAACTGCTTTATGAAAAGAACGGTGCAATTCTGTTAGTTGTATTCACACATCACAAAGCAGTTTCTCAGAAAGCTTCTCTCTAGTTATTATTTGAGGATATTTCCTTTGTCACCACACGCTTCAATGCAATTCAAAATATCCCTTCTCAAATTCTCCAAAAACATTTCTGGAAACTGCTCCATGAAAAGAAAGTTGTAGTTCTGTGAGGTAAATTCACACATGAGAAACAAGTTTCTCAGAAAGCTTCTTTCTAGTAATTATCTGAGGATATTTCCTTTGTCACCATAGGCTTCAAGGTGATTTGAAATATCCCTGCTCAGATTCCCCAAAAACAGTGCTACCAAACTTCTTCATGAAAACAGTGGTGTAACTCTGTGAGACGAACTCACACATCACAAAGGTGTTTCTCAGAAACTTTCTTTCTAGCTTTTGTCTGAAGATATTCCCTTTGTCAAAATAAACTTCAATGTGCTCCAAAATATCCCATTGCAGATTCCAAGAAAACAGTGGTAGCAAACTGCTCCATGATAAGAACAGTGTAACTCTGAGAGATGAATTCACACATCCTAAAGCAGTTTCCCAGAAAGCTTCTTTCTAGTTTTTATCTGAGGATATTTGCCTTTTCACTTTAGGCCTCAGTACTATCCCAAATATCACTTTGCAGATTCCATGAAAACAATGTTATCAAGATAATCCATGAAATGAAAGGTGTAACTCCGTCAGATGAATTCAAGAATCACAAAGAAATTTCTCAGAAATCTTCTTTCTAGTTTTTATCTGAGGATATTTCCTTTGTCACTGTAGGCTTCTATGCGATCCAAAATATTCCTTCTCAGATTTCCGAATATCAGTGCTACCAACTTGACCCATGAAAGGAATCGTGTAACTCTGTGAAATGAATTAACACATCATAAACCAATTTCTCAGATAACTTCTTTCTCGTTTTTATCTGAGGATGTTTCCTTTTTCATCATAGGCCTCAATACACTCACAAATATCCCTTTGCATATTCCACAAAAGCAGTGTTAGCAAACTGCTGCAAGAAAAGGAAGGTGTAACCTTCTGAGATGAATTCAGGCATCACAAACAAGTTTCTCAGAATGCTTCTTTGTAGCTTTCATCTGAGGATAATTCCTTTGTCACCAAAGACTTCAATGCAATCCATAATATCACTTCCTAGATTCCCCAAAAACAGTACTACCAAACCGCTCCATGAAAAGAGTTGTGTAACTCTGTGAGATGAATACACACATCACAAAGAAGTTTCTCAGAGCTTCTTTCTAGTTTTTATCTTAGGATATTTCCTTTTTCACTATAGTCCTCAATGCCCTCCCAAATATCCCTTTGCAGATTCCACAAAAACAGTGATGTCAAATTGCTCCAGAAAAGGAAGGTGTAACTCTGTGAGGTGAACTAACAGAGATTTTATATGTGGATATTTCCTCTGTCACCATAGGTTTCAATGCGATCCAAAATATCCCTTCTCAGATTGCCCAGAAACATTGCTGGTAAAGTGTTCCATGAAAAGAGTTGTGTAACTCTGCTCTGCGGGATGAGTTAGCACATCACAAAGTGGTTTCTAAGAAACCTTCTTTCTGGTTTTTATATGATAATATTTAATTTGTCACCATAATGTGAATGTGTTCTGAAATATCCCATTACAGATTCCAAGAAAACAGTTTTAGCAAACTGCTCAATGAAAAGAACAGTGTAACTCAGTGAGATGAATTCACACATTACAAAGGAGTTTCTCAGAAAGCTTCTTTCTAGTTTTTATATATGGATATTTATTTTTGAACCATATGCTTCAATGTGCTCCCAAATATCCCTTCTCAGACACCACAAAACAGTGATGCCAAAGTGCTCCCTCTAGAGAAATGTTTAGCTGTATGAGATGAATACACGAATCACAAAGGATTTTCTCTGAAAGTTTCTCTTCAGTTTTAACCTGGAGAATTTTCTTCTTTCACCTAAGGACTGTATGTGCTCCCAAATATCCCATTACAGATTTCACAAAAACAGTGTTACCAAACTGCTCAATGAAAAGGAAGATTTATCCCTGTGAGATGAATTCACCCATCACAAAACAGTCTCTCAGAAAGCTTCTTTCTGGTTTTAATCTGAGGATATATCCTTTTCCATCATAGGCATCTCTGTGCTTCGACTATACCTTTGTAGATTTTACAAAAACAGGGTTAACAAACTGCTCAAAGAAAAGAATGCTTTACCTCTGGGAGATGAATTCACCCATCACAAAGAAATTTCTCAGAAGGCTCCTTTCTACCTTTCATCTGTGCAGCATATTTACTTTTCTACCATCAGCCTCAAGTCATTCCCAAATATCCTTTCTCAGACACCACAAAAACAGTGATGCCAAACCGATCAATCAAAAAAAAAATAGTTTATCTCTATGAATTGAATGCACACATCACAAAACAGTTTCTCAAAAACCTTTCCTGCAATTTTTATTTGAAGATATTTCCTTTGTCACCATCAGCCTCTCTGAGCTCCCGAATATCCTTTTCCAGATTTCCCAAAAAGAGTGCTTTCAAACTGCTCAACTAAAGGAAAGGTGTAACTCTGTGAGATGAATTCATGCATCACAAAGCAGTTTCTCATAATGCTTCTTTCTAGTATTTATCTGAGGATGTTTTTCTCCCCTAGGCCTCAAGGCCATGGGATATTCCCAAATATCCCTTTGCAATTCCAGGAAAGCAGTTTTAGCTAACTGATCCATGGAAAGTTTTGTGTAAATCTGTGAGGTGAATTAAACCATCACAAAACAGTTTCTCAGAGAGCTTCTTTCTATTTTATATGTGAGGATATTTCCTTTATCACCATAAGCTTCAAAGCACTCCTAAATATTCTACTGCAAATTGAAAGACCACAGTGTTAGCAAACTGCTCAATGAAAAGAACAGTGTAGCTCTGTGAGATGAATTTGCACATCAGAATGCATTTTCTGAGAAAGCTTCTTTCTAGTTTTTATGTTAAGATACTTCCTTTTTCACCATAGGTCTCAAACCTCTCACAGATATCCCTTTGCTGATTCCAAAAAAACAGTGTTAGGAAACTGCTACAAGAAAATAAAGGTGTAACTCTGTGAAATGAATTCACACATCACAAAGAACTTTCTCAGAAAACTTCTTTCTAGTTTTTATCTGAGGATAGTTCCTTTTTCACCATTTGCCTCAATGTGCTCATGAATATCCCTTTGGAGAATTCCAGGAAAATAGTGTTAGCACACTGCTCCACAAAAAGAAAAGTGTAAATCTGTGAGTTGAATTCACACATCACAAAGCAGTTTCTCAGAAAGCTTCTTTTTTGTTTTTCTCGTAGGATATTTCCTTTGTCACCATCCACTTCAGTGCTCTCCCGAATATCCTATTGCAGATTCCACGAAAACGGTGTTATCAAACTGCTCAATGAAAACAACAGTGTAACTCTCTGAGATAAATTCACACAACATGACGTAGTTTTTCAGAAATCTTCCTTCTAGTTTTTAATTGAGGATATTTCCTTTGTCACCATAGACTTCATTGTGACCCACAATATCCCTTCTCAGATTTCCCAAAAAACAGTGCTACCAAACTGTTACATTAAGAGAATGGTGTAACTCTGTGAGATGAATTCACATATCACAAAGTTGTTTCTCAGAAAACTTCTTTCTAGTTTTTATCTGAGTACAGTTCCTTTTTCACCATATTAATCGATGCGCACCCCAATATCCCATAGCAGATTAATCGAAAAAAGTGTTAGCAAACTTCTCAATGAAAAGAACTGTGTAACTCTCTGAGATGAGTTCACACATCACAAAGCAGGTTCACAGAAAGCTTCTTTTTGGACTTTTATCTGTGGATATTTCCTTTGTCACCACAGGCTTCAATGCACTCCCAAATATCCTATTGCATATTGCACAATAACTGTATTGTCAAGCTGCTCAATGAAAGTAACAGTTAAACTCTGTAAGATGAATTCACACATCACAAAGCTGTTTTTAAGAACGATTCTTTTACTTTTTTCTGTGGAAAGTTCATTTTTCACTATACGCATGAAAGGGCTCCAGAATATCCCATTGCAGTTTCCATGAAAGAAGTGTTAGCACATTGATCCAGGATGAGAAAGGTGTTATCCCAAGAGATAAATTCACACATCACAAAGAGCTTCCCTAGAAAGCTTCTTTCTAGTTTTTATCTGAGAATATTTTATTTGTCAACATTGGCTTCAATGTGATCCAAATATCCCTTCTCAGATTTCCCAAAAACACTGCTGAGAAACTGTTTCATGAAGAGAATCGTGAAACTTTGTGAGATGAATTAATACATCAGAAAGTGGTTTCTCAGAAAGTTTCTTTCAAGTTTTTATATAAGGATATTTCCTTTGTCACCGTATGTCTCAAAGAACTCTGAAGTATCCCATTGCAGATTCCAAGACAACAGTGTTAGCAAACTGCTCAATAAAAAGAACAGTGTAACTCTGTGAGATGAATTCACTCATCACAAAGCAGTTTCTCTGGAAGTTTCTTTCTAGTTAATATCTGACTATATTTCCTTTGTCACCACAGGCTTCATGGCGATCCAAAATATTCTCAGATTCCCCAAAAACAGTGCCACTAAAATGCTCCATGAAAAGAATCATGTAACTCTGTGACATGAATTCACAAATCACAAAGCAGTTTCTCAGCAAGTATCACTTTGGTTATCATCTGAGAATATGTACTTTGTCACGACAGGCTTCAGTGCTCTCTCAAATATCCTATAGCAGATACCACGAAAACGGTGTTATCAAACTGCTCATTGAAAGGAATGCTGTAATTCTGTAAGATGAATCCACACATCACAAAGCAGTTTCTCAGAAAGCTTCTTTCTAGTTTTTATCTGAGAACATTTCCTTTGTCACTATAGGCCTCAATGCACTCCCAAATGTCCCATTACATATTCCATGAAAACAGTTTTGGCACACTGCTCCATGAAAAGAATGGTGTAACCCTGTGAGATGAACTAAGACATCACAAAGACCTTTCTAAGAAAGCTTCTTTCTAATTTTTAACTGAGGATATTTACTTTGTCACCAGAAGCTTCAAAGTGATCCATAATATCCGTTCTCAGATTTCCCAAAAACAGTGCTGCCAAACTGCCCCATGAAAAGTATTGTGTAACTCTCTGAGATGTATTATTACATCACAAAGCTCTTTCCAATAAAGCTTCTTTCTAGTTTTTGTATGATGATTTTCCTGTCACCGTAAGCTTCAATGTGCTCCCAAATATCGCATTGCAGATTCCAGGAAAACTGTGTTAGCAAACTGTTCATTGAAAAGAACAATGGAACTCTGACATGAATTCACACTTCACAAGGACCCTTCTCACAAAACTTCTTTCTAGTTCCTGCTTGAGGATATTTCCTTGTCACCATCGGCTTCAATATGATCCAAAATATGTCTTCTCAGATTCACCAAAAACAGTGCTACCATACTGATCCATGAAAAGAATCATGTAATTCTGTGAGATGAATTAATACATCACAAAGTGGTTTCTAAGAAAGCTTCTTTCTAGTTTTTATCTTAGGATTTTCCTTTATCACCATAGGGCTTAGAGCACTCCCAAATATCCCTTGGCAGATTCCAAAAAAATAGTGTTAGCACACTGCTCTGTGAAAAGTAAGGTGTAACTCTGTGAGATGAATTGACACATCACAAAGTAGTTTCTCAGAAAGCTTCTTTTTGTTTTATCTGAGGATATATCCTTTGTCACCATAGGCTTCCATGCACTCTCAAACACCCTATTGCAGATTCCACGAAAAAAGTGTTATTCAACTGCACAATGAAAAGAGCGGTGTAACTCTGTATGATGAAATCACACATCATGAAGCAGCTTCTCAGAAAGGTTCCTTCTAATTTTTACCTGAGGATACTTCCTTCTTCACTATAGGCCTCAATGCATTCCCAAATATCCCTTTCCAAATTCCAGGAAAACCGTGTTAGCAGACTGCTCCATGAAAAGCAAGGTGTATCACCTTGAGGTGAATTCACAAATCACAAAGAAGTTTCTCAGAGAATTTCTTTCTAGTTTTTGTCTGACGATATTTCCTTTGTCACAATAGGCTTCAATGAGATCAAAATATACCCTCTCAGATTGACCAAAAACTGTGCTAAAAAACTGCATCACAAAAAGAATTGTGTAAGTCTGTGAGATGAATTAAAGCATCAAAAGCAGTTTCTCAGAAAGCTTCTTTCTAGTTTTTATATGAATGAATTTCCTTTGTCACCAAAAGCTTCAATGCACTCCAGAATATCCCATTGCAGATTCCGAGAAAACAGGGTTAGCAAACTGCTCAATGAAAACAACAGTGTAACTCTGTGAGGTGAATACACACATCACAAAGAAGTTTCTCTGAAAGTTTCTTTCTAATTTTAATCTGATGATATTTACTTTAACACCATAGGCTTCAATGTCATCCAAAATACCCCTTCTCACATTCCCCAAAAACAGGGCTACCAAACTGCTTCATGAAAGCAAAGGTGTATCTCTGTGAGATGATTTCAGAAATCACAAAGTAGTTCCACAGAAAGCTTCTTTCTAGTTTTTGTCTCAGGGTATTTCCTTTGTCACCATAAACTTCAGTGCACTCAGTAGTATCCCATTGCAGACTCCAAGAAAACAGTGTTATGAAACTGATCAATGAAAAAAACAGTGTAACACTGTGAGATGAATTCAAACATCACAAAGTGGTTTCTCAGAAAGCTTCTTTTTGGTTTTCCTATGAGGATATTTACTTTGTCACAATATTCTTACTTACACTCCCAAATATCCTATTGCAGACTCCAGAAAAACAGTGTTATAAAAAGGCTCAAATAAAAGCATTACTTAGCTCTGTGAGATGAATTCACTAATCACAACCCCGTTTCTCAGAGAGTTTCTTTCTAGTTTTTATCTGAGGATATTTCCTTTGTCACCATAGGCTTCAATGCAATCCAAAACATCCCTTCTCAGATTCTGCATAAACAGTGCTACCAAACTGCTCCATGAAAAGAATCATGTAACACTGTGAGATGAATTCATAAACCACAAAGCATTTTCTCAGAAATCTTCTTTCTAGTTTTTATCTCAGAATATTTCCTTTTTCATTATAGGCCTCAATGTGCTCCCAAATATCCCTTGGCAGACTCCACAAAAACAGAGTTAACAAACAGTTCCATGAATAGAAAAGTGTAACTCTGTGAGATGAGTTCACACATCACAAAGAACTTTATCAGAAAGTTTCTTTTTAGTTTTTATCTGACGATATTTTCTTTGTCACCATAGTCTTCAATGTGATCAAAAATATGCCTTCTAATATTCCCCAAAAACAGTGCTAAGAAACTCATCCATGAAAATAATCATGTAAATCTTGGAGGTTAATTAAAATATCACAAAGCAATTTCTCAGAAAGCTTCTCTCTAGTTTTTATATGATGATATGCTGTTTGTCACCCTAAACTTCAATGCACTCCGAAATATCCCATTGCAGATTTGAAATAAACGGTGTAAGGAAAATGCTCACTAAAAAGAATAGTGTAACCTTGTGAGATTAATTCACACATCACAAAGCAGTTTCTCACAAAGCTTCTTTCCATTTTTTATCTGAGGATAATTCCTTTTTCATCATAGGACTCAATGCACTCGTACATATCCCTCTGTATATTCCACAAAAACAAAGTTGGCAAACTGCTCCTAGGAAAGAAAGATGTAACTCTGTGAGATGAATTCATATATTACTAAGAAGATTCTCAGAAAGTTTCTTTCTGGTTTTTAACTGAGGATATTTCCATTGTCACCATAGACTTCAAAGCAATCCTAATTATCCCTTCTCAGATTCCCCAAAAACACTGTGATCAAACTGCTGCATGAAAAGTATTGTATAACTCCGTGAGATGGATTCACACATCACAATGCAGTTTCTCAAAAAGCTTCTTTCTAGCTTCTTTCTGAGGATATTTCCTTTGTCACCATAAGCTTCAATGGGCTCCAAAATATCCCATTGCAGATTCCAAGAAAACGGTGTGAGCAAACTGCTCAATGAAAGGATCAGTATAAGTCTGTGAGATGAGTTCACACATCACAAACCAATTTTTATTTGATTATATTTTTTATTTGATTATATTTTTTATTTGATTATATTTTCTTTTTTTTACCATTGGCTTCAATGTGCTCCCAAATATCTTATTGCAGGTACCATGAAAACAGTGTTGGCAAACTGCTCTTTGAAATGAACTGTGTAATTCTGTGTGATGAATTGACACATCACAAAACACTATCTCCGAAAGCCTCTTCCTAGTTTTTATCTGAGTATATTTTCTTTGTCACCATTGGCTTCAATTTGATCCAAAATGTACCTTCTCAGTTTCCCCTACAACAGTGCTACAAAACTGATTCATTAGAAGAATCATATAACTCTGTGAGATGAATTAGCACATCACAAAGCAGTTTCTCAGAAAGCTTCTTTCTAGTTTTTATATGAAGATATTTCCTTAGTCACCTTAAGTTCAATGCTCTCCGAAATATCCCCTTGCAGATTCCAAGAAAACAGTGTTAGCAAACTGATCATGAAAAGGACAGTGTAACTTTGTGAGATGAATTCAAACATCACAAAGCAGTTTCTCAGAAAGCTTCTTTTGGCTTTTTATCTGAGGATGTTTCCTTTATAACCATAAGCTTCAATGTGCTCCCAAATTTCCTATTGCAGATTCCATGAAAACAGTGTTAACAAACTGCTCAAAGGAAAGAAAAGTGTATCACGGTGAGATGAATTCACAAATCAAAAAGCAGTTTCTCAGAAAGCTTCTTTCTACATTTTCTTTGAGGATATTCCTTTTATCATCATAGGCCTCATAGCAATTGGGAATATCCCTTTGCTGATTTCACAAAAACAGTTTTAGCAAACTGCTTCATTGAAAGAAAGGTGTAACTCTATGAGATTAATTCATACATCACAAAGAAGTTTTACAGAAACTTCTTTCCAGTTTGTATCTGAGGATATTTCCTTTGTCACCATAGGCTTCAAAGCGCTCTCAATTTTCCTATTGCACATTCCATGACAACAGTGTTAGCAAACAGCTGTAGCAAAATAATGGAGTAAATCTGTGAGATGAAGTCACCCATCATAAAGCAGTTTCTCAGAAATCTTCTTTCGAATTTTTATCTTTGGATATTTCCTTTGTCACCATAAACTTCAATGTGACCCAAAATATTTCTTCTCAGATTTCCAAAAAGAGTGATACCAAACTTGTCCATGAAAAAATCATGTAACTCTGTATGATGAATTCACAAATCACAGAGCAGTTTCTCAGAAATTTTCTTTCTAGCTTTTGTCTGAGGATATTTCCGTTTTCACCGTAGTCCTCACTTCGTTCACGAATATAGTTTTGCAGATTCCACGAAAATGGTGTGAGCAAACTGCTCGATGAAAAGAAAGATGAAAATCTGTGAGACGGATTCACATATCACAAAGCAGTTTCTCAGCAAGCTTCTTTCTGGTTTCTGTCTGAGGATATTTCCTTTGTCACCATAGGCTTCAATGGGCTCCTATTTATACTATTGCAAATTCCTCGAAAAAAGTGTTAGAAAACTACTGCAAGAAAAGAATCATGTAAATCTGTGACTTGAATTCACACATCACCAGGCATTTTCTCAGAAAGATTCTTCCTAGTTTTTAATCTGAGGATATTTCTTTTGTCATCATAGGTAGGCCTCAATGGGCTCCCAAATATATCTTTGTAGATTTCATGAAAAGAGGGTGATCAAACAGCTCAATGAATTCATACATCACAAAGCAGTTTCACAGAAATCTTCTTTTTGATTTTTATCAGAGGTTATTTCCTTTATCACCATAATCTTCCATGCACTCCCAAATACCCCTTTGTGGATTCCACAAAAACAGAATTAGCAAACTACTCCGTGAAAAGAAATGTGCAACACTGTGAGACTAATTCACACATCACAAAGGACTTTCTCAGAAAGATCTTTTCTAGTTTTTATCTGAGGATATTTCCTTTATCACCACAGGCTTTA
>NW_022292114.1:0-1484 GCF_002776525.5 Piliocolobus tephrosceles
CATAGGCATGGGCAAGGACTTCATGTCTAAAATACAAAAAGCAATGGCAGCAAAAGCCAAAATTGACAAATGGGGTCTAATTAAAGAGCTTCTGCACAGCAAAAGAAACTACCATCAGAGTGAACAGGCAACCTACAGAATGGGAGAAAATTTTCACAATCTACTCACCTGACAAAAGGCTAATATCCAGAACCTACAAAGAACTTAAACAAATGTCCAAGAAAAAACAAACAACCCCATCAAAAAGTGGGCAAGAATATGAACACACACTTCTCAAAAGAAGACATTTATGCATCCAACAGACACATTTCAAAATGCTCATCATCACTGGCCATCAGAGAAATGCAAATCAAAACCACAATGAGATACCATCTCACACCAGTTAGAATGGCAATCATTAAAAAGTCAGGAAGCAACAGCTGCTGGAGAGGACATGGAGAAACAGGATCACTTTTACACTGTTGGTGGGACTGTCAACTAGTTCAACCATTGTGGAAAACAGTGTGGCGATTCCTCAAGGATCTAAAACTAGAAATACCATTTGACCCAGCCATCCTATTACTGGGTATATACCCAAAGGATTATAAATCATGCTACTACAAAGACACATGAACACGTACGTTTATTGTGGCACTATTCACAATAACAAAGACTTGGAACAAACTGAAATGTCCAGCAATGACAGACTGGATTAAGAAAATGTGGCATATATACACCATGGAATACTATGCAGTCATAATAAAGGATGAGTTCATGTCCTTCGTAGGGACATGGATGAAGCTGGAAACCATCATTCTCAGCAAACTATCACAAGGACAAAAAGCCAAACACCACATGTTCTCACTCATAGGTGCGTATTGAACAGTGAGAACACTTGGACACAGGAAAGGGAACATCACACACTGGGGCCTGTTTTATGGTAGGGGGAGGGGGGAGGAATAGCATTAGGAAATATACCTAATGTAAATGATGAGTTAGTTGGTGCAGCACACCAACATGGCACATGTATACATATGTAACAACCTGCACATTGTGCACCTGTACCCTAGAAAGTATAATAAAAAAATAAATAAAAAAAGAACATACTATATTTCAGATAATGTCCCTAAGCAGAATCATATTACAGTCTTTGATTAAACAGAGATATGCTTTGAGACACATTCAGCTGCAAAATCAAAGAGAAAAATTGAAATTCAGCATCATTGTATACGTTTTGTTAAATATAGGGAAAACTAATATGTGGACGTGTGTGAGCATTCATGTGTCTCCCATAAACTCCCTTATAGATTATATCCAAAGCAACTGTGAGACCAAACTCTACTAAGCATGCAGATACTTAAAACAGGCAAAAACCAGTGTAGCCATCACTTTTGTAAGTTTAGCCACATTCAGGCTCATCTAAGTCACTCTGCATAGAAGACTGACCTGAGGCAAATGTGATAGTTTTTTAATGGCAGGACTGAGCTCATGATTAGTCACACTGA
>NW_022292117.1:0-1046 GCF_002776525.5 Piliocolobus tephrosceles
GTTGTATTTTTCATTTTACTTTTTAAATATACATTTCTTGCTAACTTGTATTGCCAATATTTGGAATATATTTAGGAAAATGTCAGCAGATTCTCTGTCTACAATTCAAATATGGGATTTCAACCATTGTGTGGGCAAAGGGATTCTAGTTTCCAGACTACAGATTTATGTTTCCCCACATCAGTATTTTCAGGTTAATAAATAATAGGATGTTATAAAATAAATATATAAGATTGCTACCAGAAGTTTCAAAAAACTCCAAAAATAATAGAAAATGTGTATTACACAAAGTTATGGTGAATATTATTTCAGGAAACATTCGGCGTGACTTTTTATATGAGTGCGTGCATATTATACTGGAAAGCAATAGAAAAGGTATTTTTCCGTGAATCCTTGTATCTGTCTGTGTCCAGTCAGGACAGGCTTTATTATTATTTGAGACGTAGTTTCACTCTTATTGCCCAGGCTGGAGTACACTGGCATGATTTCAGCTCACTGCAACCTCAGTCTAGTGGGTTCAAGTGATTCTTCTGCCTCGGCCTCCCAAGTAACTGGGATTACAGGCGCCCACCACCATGCCAAGCTAATTTTTTATATTTTAGTAGAGATGGGACTTCACCATGTTGTCCAGGCTGGTCTCGAACTCCTGACCTCGTGATTCACCTGCCTCGGCCTCCCAAAAGGCTGGGATTACATGCGTGAGCCACTGTGCCCGGCCTAATTTTTTTATTTTTAGTAGAGATGGGGTTTCACCATGTTGGCCAGGTGATCCTCCCACCTCAGCCTCCTGAAGTGCTGGGATTACAGGCATAGCCACCACACCTGGCCAGGACAGACTTTAATAAAAAATGTTTACTGGGTATTCAGAAAGTGAACAGAGAAAAAAAAAACAAAAAACAAAAAACAAAAACAAACAAACAAACAAACAAACAAAAAAAAAAAACAAGAAGGAGACGGTGCTCAGTTGGGCCTGGAGTTGCTGAGTTTGAAGGGGAGTCTTCATGGGACTGAGGGCCAGACTCTGAGGAGGGAGCATCCACTGATGG
>NW_022292121.1:0-1750 GCF_002776525.5 Piliocolobus tephrosceles
ACTAGGAAGAATAAAAGGATCCCTGGGAACAGATTAACTTTTAAATAGTTTTCTTTGACAGTGAAAGGGTCTATTCAGGTGTTGTTACATTTTTGGTCTTACAGAAAGGCAAAGAAAAAACCAACTGTTCTTCTTGGTGGGTCCGGAATTTAGGCAGATAAAGGCACTTCAACTTCTTTGGGAGAAATGGTGGAAGCCCAAGGAAGGTCAGAAAGACCTTGAGCCTTCTTCAGTTCAGCATGTTAAAGTGTCATAATTTGAGTTATTGGCTTCTGAGCTCCAACATTAACCAGAAAATCAGATTTTATTCAGTGAGCTCTAAACACCCTAAGAGCTGTTAGAGGGGCAGTTAAGTATTCATGCTTCTGGAATCATACTGTAAAACACAAATCCTGATCTATAGCAAGGTCTTACAGTCTTTGAGGAAGGAAGTGTCAGCAGACAAGTCTTTCAAAATGTTTTATAATTCATTTATATTATATATTTTTCTTGTTGGTACCAGTGTGATAATGGCAAAAACAATGTAGACACTGCATTCAGAGGTGCTAGATTTTAAATTGTAGCTGTAATACTTATTAAAGAAATCATCTTTGGATTTTTTTTATAGTTTTTAAGAATGAAACTCCCTTTGCAAAGACTATGACAGTGAGAGAAGTTTAGCATGGCTTATTTCTTCTTGCTTTTAGACTCAAACATTGTCTGTCCTTGGTCATTTCTGGGTGTAGGCCAAGCTAACCATGGGAGGAATTAGGTCAGAGTTTAACTTTGAAGCAAGAATGATAATAGTGCCTCTGCAAAACAAATCTCCTTGCTCAGAGACAAAACTGCCTTTGTAAAACTAATGAAAGATTAGGATTATGGGAGAGGCCTGACTTCTGCTAAAATGTAGGCAGACCTAGATAATAACCAGCCATTGTTCCAGAGGTCACAAGATTTGTAACTTCCCCAATTTCTCCTATAGATAACATCAGTATTGTAGAACCTAAGATGGGTCTTTTGAGATGTTTTTCAGACTTTTGCGTTCTGATAACCTACTAACTCCACCTGGACTCATGACTCATGACTCAACTGATCCTGTGGTCCCCACCCAGACGCTGCCTGCACACAGGAACTATTTTCCAAACCCCTATGATTTCATCCCCAGCCAATCAGCATTTCGCATTTCCTAGCCCCTTACAAACCAAACTATCCTCGAAACACTCTAGCCCCCAAGCTTTCAAAGAGGCTGATTTGAGTAATAAACTCCTGTCCTTCCGTTTGGCTAGCTCTGTATTTATTAAAATCTTTACTGTAATACTGCTGTCTACGAATTGGTTCTAGCTGTGCAGTGGGCAAGAAAAACCTGTCAGGCAATTACAAAAATAAAAGCGTTGCTAGTATCCAACATGCTAACATATATAAGTCATTCAATGGGGTTGCCTCATATTGGGCTCTCAGAAATATTATTTTCTTTTTATGTTTATAAGTATTTATGATGTTATGATAGATATAATTTGTTTATGTCCATCCATGATTCCTAGCTTTCAACTAGGAAGATTCCTATAAGCCTTCTCAGGCCCCAAGTACTAAAGCAGTAAGAATATCTTTTGTTAGAACTCAAAAAAATATACAAGAAAAAAACAAACAACCCCATCAAAAAGTGGGGAAAGGATATGAACAGACATTTCTCAAAAGAAGACATTCATACAGCCAACAGACACGTGAAAAAATGCTCATCATCACTCGCCATCAGAGAAATGCAAATCAAAAC
>NW_022292122.1:0-658 GCF_002776525.5 Piliocolobus tephrosceles
AGTAATTTTTATTTCACACAGGAATGGAAACTAATAATCCTGAATCACAAGTGACCTAATTAGATCACAGGAAGCTTAGGAACTCAGCAGAAGTCAAAATCTTTACTTGGAGCAGTGGTTTATAAAGCATGGGTCAGGGAGAGCTATGACAGTAAGTTATAAACAGGTGTGCATCAGAATCACTTATATTCGGTCCTGCATTCAACACTTAGATTCATATTTAGTGGATTTCAGATAGGACTGAGGATTTTGTATTTTTATAAGGACTCTCCTGGGATTTTCCTTCACAAACTGGATTGAATGAGTCAGAATGTGAGGTGTGGCAACAGGTTCTACTCTGCCCCCTCTGGGCAGCTCCATTTTGGTCTGCTTTACATATAAAGCAATTCTCAATGTCGGCTAGTAAAATCACCTAGGAGTTTCCAAACTCCATTTGTGCAAACACCACTCAGGAGAAGAAAAACGGAGTCTTGTGGGAAGAGCCTAGAACTCAGTAATGAGCAAAGCTCTTGAGGTCCTTCAAATGAGTAATCAAAGTTGGGAGTCAATGACATATAGAAATTCTGTAAGAACTTTCACTTACTGCTACAAAACAACAGTAATAGAAAAAAAACAGAAGCAAATAATTAAATTCTACAGTGACATTTTAGTATGCCTA
>NW_022292122.1:758-14737 GCF_002776525.5 Piliocolobus tephrosceles
TTCTGACTGTTTTCTCTTTTGACCTGCTTCCTTGATTCCTTCACATGACTTCCTTTTACCTCTAATTATCTGACTCCTTGACTATTTCATCTTACCATATTCAGCTTTTTCTCTAAATTTACAGCTTCTCAGTGTGACATAACAACACATTTTGAACAATATTAACCAAACATTTGTAGGATCCCAACTAGGTGCAAATCAAGTATATACAAATTGGTGTGAATTTCAGCCAGGCGCGGTGGCTGATGCCTGTAATCCCAACACTTTGGGAGGCCAAGGCCGGCGGATCACGAGGTCAGAGATGAAACCATCCTGGCTAAGATGGTGAAATACCTTCTCTACTGAAATAAAAAAAAATACAAAAAATACAAAAAATTATCCAGGCATGGTGGCGGGGGCCTGTAGTCCCAGCTACTCAGGAGGCTGAGGCAGGAGAAAGGCGTGAACCCGGGAGCCAGAGCTTGCAGTGGGCCGAGATCGCGCCACTGCACTCCAGCCTGGGTGACAGAGTGAGACTTCCTCTCAAAAAAAAAAAAAAAAAAAATTGCGTGAATTTCAAAACAAAGAACTTTTTACACATTCCATTCCTTTGTCTTCTTTTCTTTCAGGCACAAAACCAGCCAGAACATTGGTGGGGTTCTTGCCTTTGGGTGTCTCCTATCCTTGTATTTGTTATATTTCCTATGGCCTGCTCTTTCAATCCTCAGGAGTGCTTCACATCAGTGAATATTTACCTACAAAGTATGCTGCTTACACAAAGACATAAATCTTAATGCCCCAGGGCATTCCTGTCCTCTAGTGTTTATTCTTGGCCCATTGGACTTCTGCACATGCACAGTTCAGTCTCTGCTTGTCATTAGACTGCCTATTCCCTGACAAAGCCACTCCTCCCTCAGCCTCATGCTCTCTTGTTAATGATGCACCAGTCTCTCAGAGGAGGCATTTCATTTTTCCTACTCCTCTGTGGCAAACACTTGGCTGATTGTTTTTCACAATACCTTTTTGTATCCTTCACAGGATTTCCCTCTCTCTAATAAGGCTCTGCCACTCATCTTCTCCCTATAATCATATAGTAGTGTATTTTCCTTCCAAGAATACCATGTTGCAATGTGATTTCACTGCTCAAATCACTGTGAATAGTCCATCTTCACCAAGGACTAACTCCTGGGTCCTCTGAGGCCCTTCATGAGATGATTTATTGCCCTACTGCAGGGACCCTCTGCTCTCCTCATGGTAAGCATCATTTCCTTCTGAAGACAACATAGGCTTTTCCAAGTCTGAATTGCTGTTCATGTTGTTCTCATTGACTGCTGTGCCTGCTGTGTAAATCTTACTCACCTTTTGTGTCTTTCTAATATGTCACTTACTGACTGAAATCTCCAGTCATCACAGTTGAGTGTGTTCTGTCTTCTTGGAAAACAAAACACTCATTTCCATTCTCATGGTACCTATTATTTATTTCCTCACACTGGAATTATTTATATATAGCTCATCTTCATTAATAGCTTAACCTTTTTTAGATATCAAGAAGCTTCCTCATTTTTATATGTCCTCCTCCACCCCTACACCATAATCACGAGTGCACTAGCTTTGTCCATAGTAGGCTCTAGATTGTTAAATTATGTTCAAGAATAGATTAATTAGTTATTAAACATTTATCCTCTGAATAGAGTTGATGTTTGTATTAGGAAAATAGTGCCTCTACTTGATAAGGTATTTGCATCTCTCTTTTTCTTTTCTCAAACATAAAACTGTTTGAATTCCAAATCGAATACTAGCATCCTAGCAGGAAATCACTGAAAAGCAATGGTGTAAAGTGAGGCTGTTTAAACATTCAAGTCCTACACAGTCAAACAGAACTTCTAAGCATGGGAATTAGCTGTGACATGCATTTAAATATGAATATGCTTGCAATATTTGTGCAAAAGTAATGGAGACTGAATGTTGACTTCTAGGCAGGATTAAGATGGGAGTATTAAATGCACCATATTAGGGAAACTAAGATACACATTGGCAGGAACATTGAAACTACTGTATGAATTTAAAATCTTGGGGCCAGATTATTTTTTCTAATGAAAAGTGTTGACTATTTCATAACGAAAACTGGAAAATATGATGCCAAATATGTCTTAAGTAATGGGTTTATTTACCTAAAACTCTCACTGGTTGAGGTAAAGCATATACCATAGAGTAGAAAACATTACTCTGAATAGTTTAAGGTCTTTTAGAAAATGCTATTTGGGAAACTGATTTCACGTGAACTTACTGAAAACCACTCCCAATTCCACCCCCCGACATGCGTGCACACACACACTCTCTTTCTCTCTCATATACCAATTAATTTATTTAAATTAATAAATATAAATATAGTACACTTTCAATTACTTTACAATTTGTGATCCAGTACTCTTTGGTCAATTTCCATTTTTCAATCATACATTCTTCTCATCACTGCCAGTTTCAGATAGACTTTTTTTCTTTATATAATGTAGACACATTTAGTAGCTATGTTTCTGGAAGTGAGTCTTCATCTCAATGTAAAGTTTCCTTTTTTTATTTTAAAAGCTATTTTTTTTTCTAATGCCTTTTGGGTTTAAGACACTCTCAAAAGCACAATTCCCGTGCCCAGGCTATCTCTTTTCTCTTCCTACTAACAATAGTTCAATACTAGATCTGGTTATACAATTCCCCAGCTTTTAAAAATGATTTTGACACATTTTTTCAATAATATCTTCTCATCAGCTTTTACCATCCTTACCATTTCTTTTTCCTACATCACATTTCTAGGTTTCTAACAATCCCTAGGAGATGTGACTCTTTTTGATTCTGAATTTGATATTATTCCAATAGAGTCACATATTCCAGAACTTTGTGACAAGGAGATCTAATGTTTGGGGAAAGATTTTTGAATTTGCTTTATACCTAACTTAAAGTCCCATATCTATCAGTAAGACAAGCAAAATTCTGAAGTTGAAAATACTTTACATGCAACACAATTTAGCTATAGATATAACTGACTGTTTTCCTAGAGTTCTTATAGAGGAAAGTTTTTTTTTTCTTTTTCTTTTTCTTGAGTTATTAAAAGTTATCTTGGTATTGGACTTAGGGCTTAGCAAGGAATATTGTATACAATTTGTGGAAAACTGAGATACTTTAATATAGAATATTTGTCACCATAAAATGGTTTTCTGTATTTGAGGTTTCATCGACTGATTCTTGCAGGTCTTGCTGAGCTAAAAAGTAAATATTGACAAATAGAACATCCCAATTATATTCTCTACTAAAACTAAAGTAGTGAGAACATTCTTACATAAGATACTGCAGTATGTTTTGTTGAGCAAAACTCTTTGAAATATGAAGAAGGAATGCAAAGGGTAAAACAGATGTACTAAATTACTCCAATAAGAAAGAGCAAAGAAATATTAATAGCTTAAAATAGCTCCACATTTTTGCTGCTGTAGGGGAGAAAAAAATACTGTTCCCTCCTACGCCCCCTCTATTAGGCCCTGTAAATTAGACTGACAAAAGCAAAAACAGATTAACAGGAGAAAACCAAACACCAATGTATTAACTTGTGCATCCTGCTTACACATGGGAGCATTCTGCGATGAGTAACTAAAAGGAGAACCTGGGCTGATAGAGCATCTTAACAAAAGAAAAATAAATGTTTAGAGAAGTGACAAAACAAAGGAAAGAACTTTGAGCTTCTAAGGGCAGCAAAGTGTGGAAAGCAACTATATGGGGAGACTAGTGATAGATAAGAATTAGTCAAGTTTATGATGTAGATTCCTCTGGTGCGATCCCTGGGCTGATAAGGGTCTAGAATTGTTTCTAGTGATTAACTTTTGTCTCTATAAGCATTACAGGAACTGACATTCCAGTTTCAAATGTTTTATTGATGCTTTACGGCTATATGGGATTAACTGAGACTGGTCTCTTCCCAAAATGTAGACTAGAATAGTTTTATGCCCAGGACAGCTAACTGGAATCCATGTACTTCTGTATTCTTTGCAGCAGGCACTGACCAGAAAAACAACAAAGAAATTGGTGCTATTAAAAAATGGTTCCCCTGCCTCTGCTTTTTTGCTACTGATTATCAAGAAACATTGGTAGAAGACAGGAGGACGCCCTACCAAATATTTGTCCACTATTCTTTGTAGCCATGAAGCTATCTCAGCAAATAGATTAAAGTATGCAAAAAAAAGAGCAAATTTTGCTCCCATTCTAAAAACTCCCAAATGCGTAATGTAAACATCACTTAAAATTTATACCATCCATACTTTATTATTGTTTATCTATTTAATGCCAAACAAATCATGTCCTACAAGCAATAAAAGTCACTGTATCCTTCTACAGGTGCCAAAGAGTAAGTTGAGACAATTCCAAGATATACAGTGCTGAGCAGTTGACCTAGTGCCTAAATGTAAGCAATGCATTTTCATTTTGGAAAAAAGGGATTATCCACTGTGAGTTATAATCACTGTATTATAGAAATGCCACCTGAGCAATTAAGTGTTTTACTGGGTCTGAGAATAGAAGCACTGTTATACTTGAATTTTGTGTCCAGATGTCACACAGAGCTGCTTTCCAACATGGTAGCCATTGGTCATGTTGGCTTTTGAGTCCTTGAAATGTGGCTAGTCCAAATTGAGACATGACAGAATTATAATTCACACGCAAGCTTTCAAAGACTTTGTACAAAAATTCTGTAAAATATCCCATAATTTTATATTAATTGAATCTTGAAATTTAAAAAAACTTGGATATGTTGAGATAAATATATATACTGTTAAAAACAGGCTGGGCGCGGTGGCTCAAGCCTGTAATCCCAGCACTTTGGGAGGCCAAGATGGGTGGATCACGAGGTCAGGAGATTGAGACCATCCTGGCTAACACGGTGAAACCCCGTCTCTACTAAAAAATACAAAAAATTAGCCGGGCGATTAGGCGGGCGCCTGTAGTCCCAGCTACTCGGGAGGAAGCGGAGCTTGCAGTGAGTTGAGATCCGGCCACTGCACTCCAGCCTGGGCGACAGAGCGAGACTCCATCTCAAAAATAAATAAATAAATAAATAAATAAATAAATAAATAAATAAATAAATAAAAATAAAAATAATTTACCTGTTTCTTTTTAATGTGACAACTAGAAACTTGAAGTTTACATGTGTGCTTACAAAGACTCTCTTCTTTGGATAGAACCTTTAATCGAGCTCCTCTGAGTCCTCTACTTGACTCGGTCTGACCTCAGGCTTCCTTTTCTGTCCTTATAGAATACAGTTCAAGCAAGAATCTCGGTAAGTCAATTTAGGGAAAATCTCCCATGCTTGGTATGTAATTACTCTAGATATCTTATCATTCAGCTTTGCCTTCAGCATGGTTCTGTCAAGCCAATTTAGCTAGAAACCCCTTATTCTTGATGCTTCTGAAAAGAGAAAAGATCACCTTGTGGCCATCAAACACACCCTGAGAGGCAAAAACCCTTATCTGAAGAATTCAGAGGTAATGAAACTTCCCTGTTATCTAAAGCCACATCTAGCGCAGCCTTCTTTCCCAAGAATTTCCAAGCAACTAGAATTTCTATACATCTCTGGAATGCATGCATGCCAAAACTCATTGTGCAACCCTTGCTGATATCAAGGTACCAAAATGGCTAGAAATGTAATAATTGACCATCACTTAGGTGACTAATATGGTACAAATTACCCTAAAGTTCCTGCTTTAAGGGCCATAAACATGCCTAAAAAAATGCACCGAGGCGTGTTCAGTCTTCTCTTGTTTAAGCGCCCCACTGTACTCTGCTGCAGCATTCTTTCTAATACAACTTTTCTTTTCAAACCTATACCACTGTTGGTAAATTCTTTTACCATCCATGAGCCAATCACTCTCTGCCCCTGGGGCCCTGACACCTTGCCCAGAAGTTTCCTCTTAGTGATTTTGCATCCGCTGACATTTACCGAGTTTCTTGGTTGTAAATTCTCACTTGTTCTTACTGAAGTTGGAAGTTAAGACCAATTTATTTTCCCTATTGCAGGATCCCACTGCAGTGGTGCCTACATCTATCATCATGGCTCCTCTTGAATGAAATCTGTCTTGTCATCTTTAACAAATGTGTCATGAATATTTCCTTCTTTAACAGTGTTTTGAATATTTCTATTGAATATTGCTGAGAGAAACTGAGCTATCCTTCTACAAGATTCTCTTTCTCAAATTGATGTATATAGACATTTATAAACAACTCCTGATCATCATCAAAAGAGTTAGTGAGGTATTGGCAAAATCAAAGTTGGCATAACTTTTTGCCTCTAAAAAATAATTTATTTTTTGCCTCTAAAGGTTTTAACAAGAATCTCCATAACAACCTAATGTTTGAGTCCATCGTTGTCACACAATTTCTCACCTTTCTCTTGGCCTGAATTCAAAAAATTGTTCTTAACTTCTTTTTTTTTTTTTTTTTTTTTTGAGGTGGAGTCTGGCGCTGCCAGGGCTGGAGTACTGTGGCCGGATCTCAGCTCACTGCAAGCTCCACCTCCCAGGTTCACGCCATTCTCCTGCCTCAGCCTCCCGAGTAGCTGGGACTACAGGCACCCACCACCCCACCCCGCTAGTTTTTTGTATTTTTTAGTAGAGACGGGGTTTCACCGTGTTAGCCAGGATGGTCTCGATCTCCTGACCTCGTGATCCACCCGTCTCGGCCTCCCAAAGTGCTGGGATTACAGGCTTGAGCCACTGCGCCCAGCCTCTTAACTTCTTTAATACGATGCATAGATAACACAAAGGCAATGGAGAGAGCAAACTATGCAGTGATTTCTTGGAAACTGACACAAAAGCCCTAGAGAAAATTGTGAAGGCCTCTCTATTCACCACAGTTTCTTTTTCAACTTGTGTAAACTGCAACTGTATTCTATCTAAATATGGCCCATGTTTTCCTCATTGTAAACCAGGCTTGTGGATCAAATAATTATCAGAAGACCAAGGAGTCAAGAAGAAATAACCACAGAAGATAGAAAGGACCAAGTTTAATCTTCTTGTAAGTTCTAAATCCTGCAATGTACACATCACACTGAACATACAAGATTAAAAGGTAACTGCCTCTACTGAAGAAGGGAGAGTCAGTGGCCTTTGGAAAGATGCTCAAGAGGGAATGGGGTGGGGGAAGAGAGAGAAAGAGACAATATTGATGAGAGGAACCCATAGTACACCAGATCCACTGGTTCAGAGATGTGTTCAGGATGTTGTCTCCATTCTCTCTCCTAACTCTCATGTTGACTCATAAGAGGCAGTGACTCACAACAGTAGCTTCGTTCGCTTTGGGAAAAACTCACATATTTATTCAAGAACCATGAACCATTTAGCTTTCTTGAGTGTGAGTTCTGATTCTGGAAAAGTCAGGAGTTCTCAATAACTCAGGCTGCTTGCATCAACAAAGTTCATAAGAAGAAAGAAGAATGTGAACTAGAAAGAATGTACTGTTGACTGGTTATTTTAATGCTACATATATGGAAATACTGCTTAAGGACACTTAATTGTAAGGACAAAAGTGATAAACGTATGTAAGAATTGAAGTTTCCAATATTTTGCTTGAAGGATCTAAGTAGCAAGCCATGTAAGTAATAATCGGTCATTGGAAACAAATGCAAATCTGTGGTCCTCTGAGAATTGAGCTTATTTTTCTCTTAAAATTATTTTGCAGGATTATGGATGTCTCGATAGTGCTAGTGGCTATGTGACCAATATAACTTGGCATATACAACTCTCTTTTTGTTTGGAATAATGTCCTATCAACTTGCCTCTGTAGCTTCCGGCTTTTTTCTATTCCTGGCACCCAGTGCTTGCTGTATTCCCATAACTGAGCCCTGTGTCTGTTGAAAAAGAGATGATACAGTTTAACGTAGAAGGTCCCAGAAGCAAGCAAGCAGGAGCAGGTGTGTTTTATCTCAAGCCCAGCAGGCCATCTTCTGCAGTAGGCTCCTCCAGCAGCTTAGCCAGCTGTGCAGTACATATGAAGTAGAGTCCAGAACTATGGTTCAGTACATGTGCCTATATTAGTAACCGCAACTACAAGCTGCCACTGTCAGCATCCACTCTTCTTGAAAATGGCTACACTGGAATGAGTTTTATTGCCTCATATCCACCAAAACACTCAAGCTCCCGATTTCTCCCTTTCTACAGGCAGAGCCTTCAGACGTCTAGTCATCAAATGAACTGTTTATTTTGTGATAACATTTATGGAATAAAAGGATTTATCCACATAGATTTACATTATATCAAATAACTTGCCCAGTTGATTTTCATCTTAATTCAGGTTCTCCAGTGGTAGACCCTGAGACAAAGATCTCTCACAAGTCGTTTATTTGAAAGGTGAAGAAATCACTTAGTAGGATTTGGGAAATTAGATAAGGCACATTATTAAGCCAGCTACTCGCTGTGTGTCAGTGAAGCTTAATTCTACTAGGGACACACTAGGAGCCAATGTGAAGATCATGCCTCTAAATGCCACACAAGGGATATGGAGATTGGTGTATTTTTCTTATCAACTCCTTGTTGTATTTGGTTGAGCACTACTCCCAGGTGGTCCTAATCTCCAGCATAACTGACCCCACCCTTAAGCTGCCGAAGCTTGGTGATTAGCCAGAGATAAACCTCAGGCAAAGGAAAAGAAACCTATTTCTGGCAACTGAAATTCAAATAAGCCTGTACTAAAGTGGTAAAGACAAAAATATATGAGTAAGATACCTACAATTTTTCTGACAGTTATTCAGTTGAACAACTGAACCTTTCAAGTAAGAAACTCTCTGTACATTAAAGAATACACTAGACCAGTCTAGTCACTATGCATTTTTTAAAGCCAAATTGACTAGATGAGGAATTTTGAACAGATTTACCTACACTCCTCCTTTCGCCTCTGCTTCTCTTTGCTTGTCTACAGAGAACACATATGGCTTAGAGGTGTATTTCTTTGCTTTTTACAAAGAGACTTTGCTGCCAAAGCTCTCCAGATTTCTCTGATATCATTAATTAGCCCTTGGTTTTAGAATCTGATTGGCTAAAAACTAATAGCAAAATTATCTTAATACTTATAGCCAAAGCTATATTTTGTAAAATTTGTCTGATATCTCTCATTTACCCATTTTGCTTTCACCCCTCCTTGATCTCATCCCAAAGATATCCATACTTTGACTGTAGTTATTGACTATAATACTTTTATAAAATTTCTTCCTCATGTAATTTCCCATTTTATGGAATTTCATTGATCTAAAAATACTTTGCATGCAAGGGTTAATGGTTCACAGACCCTTAGTTATTTCTAGCATATATATTAGAGGATCCATATATACACAATATATGTTTTATATATATCATATGTACACATACGCTGTTGAAGTATGCCATATAAATATATGCTCTCTATATATGTATATTATATATATATAGTTTATTGACATATACCATGTATATATACACTTGAATAAGAACAGTGATGAGAGTTAAAAACTGCAGAACTCAGTTATGGGGTCTTTTGTCTATATATATATATACATATATATATATACATGCTATACTTCAGTATATATTGAAGAGAAATATATAGTAGAGAAATAACTCTGTAAGCATCTGTGAACCATTAACCCTTACATGCAAAATATTTTTGCACTGTAGCATACTGACATGGTAACATACATTGGGATACAGGAAGTTTCTCTAGCATCTTCCAAATTATATTATTTCAGTGTTCTCTTTCACATTGCACACATCAAAATATACTTCTTTGATCCATTTTTGTCATACTTGCCTGCACATAACCTTGTGTTTCTAGCAGCTGTTTCATGGCATATATTTTATCTCTTTTTTGTGTGTGTGTGAGATGGAGTCTCGCTCTGTTGCCCAGGCTGGAGTGCAGTGATGCAATCTCAGCTCACTGCAACCTCTGCCTTCCAGGTTCAAGCAATTCTCTTGCCTCAGCCTCCTGAGTAGCAGGGATTATAGGCGCCAGCCACCGCACCCTGCCAATTCTTATATTTTTAGTAGAGATGGGGTTTCACCATATTGGCCAGGCAGCTCCCAAACTCCTGACCACAGGTGTTTGGCCTTGGCCTCCCAAAGTGCTGGATTACAGGTATGAGCCACCACACCCAGCCTATATCTCATATTTCTAAATAAGATTCTTGCAAAATTAAATTTTGGAAACCTGCTTCCTATCTAAAAATATTTGTTTCCTTCTTAGATTTCTTTTTCAAAATGATTTATGGCTCAATTTTGAAAGCCTCATATTGAGTTAAGTCTGAAATGGGTTGATATGTGTATACTGCTTTGAAATAGATGAAGCAGCGAGAGACTAACAATGGAAATGCCATCGTCTCATTTATTTCATGTTTAGGTCATCAAATTGTTGTCCACACAGACAAGGCAATCACAATATTTTAAACCACACTTTCAATTTTTCCTGAGGCTCTTCCATTGAATCATTGAGGCCATGAGGAGCTGAATTTAAGAAAAATCAAGGAGAGTGATAATGAACAATTCTATGAATGAAACTTTTTTGCATTTCTTTTTTGCTCTGAATTATAACACACTCTTGGTAGATCCTAAAATATTGTGTCTATTATGTCTGTTTCAATCTCCATTCCCTGGAGGTTCTAAAGTCTGCATAAGGCCATCACAAAAACGAAAAGTTGAGTGTTTGAGACCTTCACATTAAGAGTGGGGAAAAGTAAAGCCTGAGGAATCATATCTATGGCCAACGTGGGAAAAGATAACTATTAATCTCAGTAACATGGGAAGCAGTATTGATATTCCTAATAGCCTAAAGCACATTCTCAAACATAAAATGCAGCAAACATCATTAGGTGAGTAACATTCTTCTTAGTTCCTCAAATATCTCATTCATCTATCATTGGAAGAAACAATGATATGCCTTAGGGATGCTCCTGAATATTTAGATTGATTTCTTTAAAACACACACACACACAAACGGAACCCTCCAAATGAAATATTTCATCTTTGGAGACAGAAATATAAAAAGTAAATGACAGAGCATTTTTCCTGTTCTGCAGGTAAGGAGCTTGGAAATCTCCACTCTGTTCTAACAAGTAAGGAGCTAAACAAAACTGAAAAAAAAAAAAATCTTTTTAGATTTGAAAAGAAGTGACATCACAGAGCAAAACACTGTTCCCAGAATTGAAGTGACAGACAGGCAGATGCATAAAATTACAACCTACCTGTACAGAAACCTCCATGGAACCAGTGCCAGGGTAAGGAAACTGGAACTGTATTTGACAAATTGCTCTAGGCTCAGTGTGAACATTGAGAGTTAAAAACTGCAGAAGGACTCAGTCATGGGGGCTGGAGGGCTTTCATCAGTTTTACCTCAAGAAACTTTACTGAGTCCTCACATTAGACATGAGGGGAAAACGCCCTTGTGCTCCCAGCAGGGAGTGGAGAAAGGAATCATTTTTAATTATGCCAGAGCACGCTGTTCTTCTTAAACAGGTGTGCCCTCAGGAGGAACTAGTTAACTTGAGTCTAGCCTGCTGAATCTTATCAGAGTCAAACTTTCTCTAGGAGAAAGGACAGATCTAACTCTAGCCTCTACCTTTCCATATGAGTCAAAGCAAATATGAAACTCCAGCTCAGTCTAGCTATCCTATTCTACCTATAGAAGGAGAGAAAAACTGCAAAACACATGTAAATATTCGCAGTAATGAGGAATAGGCTCACTAAAAGACAGAGGCCTTATCACAGGATGATAGACTAATTTCTCTCCTCCCACACCTTAAAACCAAATTACTAAAGACCTATTTAGAGTAACTCATTTTACATAGTACATCCTGTTCAGCTGTCTATCTTATCTGTCTATGTATCTATCTATGTATCTATCTATCTATCATCTATTTAAGAGATACACACACACACACACACACACACATACTCTAAATGGCATAAAAGAAACAAAACAAAACAAAACAAACAAAAACACAGTTTGAAGAGACAGACACATGGCAGAGATCTTGAAATTACCAGAACAGGAATTTAAAACAACTGCAATTAACACGGTAAAGGCTCTAACAGATAATGTAGGCAGCATGCAAAAACAGATGGGAAATGTAAGCAGAGAGATGAAAATCCTAAGAAAGTATCAAAAAGAGATGCTAGAGATAAAAAATAATGTAATCAGAAATGAAGAATGTGTTTGCTGAACTTATTAGCAGAATCCACATGGCTGAAGAAAGAAACACTGAGCTTGAAGATAAATCAATCGAAACTACCAAAACTGAAAACCAAAGGAAAAAAAAAGACTAAAATAGAATAGAACATCAAAGAACAGTGGCACGACTACAAAAGATGTAACCTACACATAATGAGAATGCCAGAGATATTAAAAATAACAAAAGACATTTTTCTCAAATTCTCTTTTTTAATATCCTACTAGTTTCTAAAGAGTTAAATCAAGTCTTTGATATTTTACTTAAAAAAGAAAACAGTAATGATAGATATTAATTCAACTGTATCAGCAGTCACTTTAAACAACAATATTCTAAATGTACCAATTAATAGACGGGGAATGTCAGAATGGATCAAAAAATAATATGCAACTCTAGGTTGTCTATAACAAACCCATTTTAAATATAAAGACACATATAGATTAAAATTAATTGAATGTAGAAAGATATACAATGCTAGTACTAATCAAATCGAGAGTAGCTAGCTGTATTATTTTCAGACCAGAGCAGGCCAAAAAAGAAATCGTTATCACAAACAAAGAGGGGCATTACATAAAGATAAAGGGGTCTATTATCCAACAAGAAATAGCAGTTCTTGTAACAACATATCATTCTACTAATGCAACATCAAGATTCATGAGGCAAAAACTGATGGAACTGCACAAAGAAATAGATGAATTCACTATTTTAGTTGAAGGTTTCAACACACCTCTATTAGAAATGTACAGATCCAGCAAGGGGAAAATCGGTAAAGATATAGTTAAACTGCTATGGTTTGAATGTTTGTTCTTCCCTAACCCCCCAAATTCAAATGTTGAAATCTTAATACCCAAGGTGATGATATTTGGAGGTGGGCCTTTGAGAGGTGTTTAAGTCATGTAAAGATGTTGAGAGAAGGCACAGTCTATAAACCTAATGGGATTAGTGGCCTTATTAAAAGGACTTTATAAATAGAAACTTTGCTCCTTCCACCTTACGAGGCCATTGCAAGAATATGTGATCTGTAAGCCAGAAAGTATACCCTCACTGAATTTGCCAGAGATGGTTACTTGGAATTTGCAGCCTCCATATTTGTGGGAAATAAATTTCTGTTGCTTATAAGCCACCCAGTCCATGACATTTTGTTATAGTAGTCTGAAAAGACTGAGACATGAGCCCAGCAACACCATCAATCAACAGGATATATTTGACTACAATATACAGACTATTTCATCCAACGAGAGAAGAATATACACTCTTCTCAAGCTTACAGGGAACATTCAATAACATAGACCACACCTGGGGCCATAAAATTAAACCTAACAAATTTAAAATAGTAGAAATCACACAATGTCTGCTCTTAAACCAGAGTGGAATTAAACTAGAAATTAATAGCAGAAAGGCAGAAAATCCCAACATACATGGAGCTTATACAACATACCTCTAAATAACACATGGGTTAAAGAAAAATCTCAATTGAAAATTTAATATATCATGGACAGGCGCGGTGGCTTAAACCTGTAATCCCAGCATTTTGGGAGGCCGAGACGGGCGGATCACGAGGTCAGGAGATCGAGACCATCCTGGGTAACACAGTGAAACACCGTCTCTACTAAAAAAATACAAAAATCTAGCCGGGCGAGGTGGCGGGCACCTGTAGCCCCAGCTACTCAGGAGGCTGAGGCAGGAGAATGGCGGGAACCCGGGAGGCGGAGCTTGCAGTGAGCTGAGATCCGGCCACTGCACTCCAGCCTGGGTGACAGAGCGAGACTCCATCTCAACA
>NW_022292122.1:14837-22923 GCF_002776525.5 Piliocolobus tephrosceles
AAAAAAAAAAAAAAAAAAAAAAAAAAAAAAAAAAGAAAGAAAGAAAGAAAGAAAATTTAATATATCTTAAACTAAATGAAAATGAAAATACAACTTATCAAAATTTTTCAGATACAGTAAAAACTGTATTTAGAGGGAAATTATAGCATTTACTGCATATATCATAAACAAAACAATCTAAAATCAATTATCTAAGCTTTAACTTTAGGAAACTAGAAAAAGAAGAACAAATTAAATGATTAAATACAAATTAAGCAGAAGAAAATAAGTAATATAAATTAGAGCAGAAATAAATGAAATTAAAATAGAAAGTCAGAGGAGAAAAATCAATGAATCCACTAACTGCATTCCAGCCTGGGCAACAGAGTGAGACAGGGTCTGTCTCCAAAAACAAACAAACAACAACAACAAAACTACAACAACAAAAAACCTCCTGGAACTGGTAAGCTATTATATCAAAGTTGAGAGTTGCATGCAAGGAATAATATACAAAAATCCATCAGCACATGGCATTTGAAATTAACAATGCAATACAACTCACATTAGTACCCTAAAAAATGAAATATTTATATGTAGTCAAACAAAATATGTACAACATCTGCACAAGAAAAATGAAGAAACTTTAATGAAAAGAATCAAAGGAGAATTATACAAATAAGGACATATTTCATTTTCATTTATAGGAAGACTCAATATTGTCAAGATGTCCGTTCATCCCAGCTTGTTCTGTGGATTCACTGCCATACCAATCAAAATCCTAGCAATTTACTTTACTTTACAAAGTACAAAAGACCCAGATTAGCCAACATAATAATGAAGGAGAAGAACCAAGTTGGAGGATTAATACTACCCAAATTCAAGACTTACTATAATGCTACAGTATCCAAAACAGTATGCTTTTAGCAAAGTGATTTTTAAAAAAGCAGAATAAAGGGTCTAGAAATAGAACCATATAAATGTAATCAACTAATCTTTGACAAAGGAGCAAAGGCAGTACAATGGTGAAAAGATAGTCATTTCAACAAATCTTATTGGAAGAATCAAATATCCACATAAAAATAACAATAATAATAATAATAATATCTCTACACAGATCTAACATCCTTCATACAAATTGGCTCAAAATATCCCACAGACCTAAATGTAAAACACAAAACTCTAAAATTTCTAGAAGATAACATAGGAGAAAATCTGGATGACTTCATTTGGTGATAACTTTTCAGATATGTCACCAAAACTTGACCCAGGAAAGAAAGAACTGTTCAACTGGACATTATTACATTTTTTAGAAAATCTGCTCTGTATAAAACTCTGTCAAGAAAAGGAAAAAAATGAGATTTAGACTAGGGGATATATTTTCAAAAGACATATGTGATAAAGGACTGTGTCTTAGTCTATTTGTACCACTATAACAAAATACCACTGGTTTAGTAATTTATAAACAACAGATATTTATTTATCACAGTACAGCCTCTGTTGCATCCTTCAGAAGGGACGAATGCTGTGTCTTCATATGATGGAAGATATGGAAGGGCAAGAGAGAATGAATGCTCTCTGAAGCTTTTATTATAAGAGTATTAATCTATTTCCAAAAGGCCCCAATTCTTAATATAAGAAAAAATGAGGACTAAGATTAAACATAAATTTCAGAGGTGACACCACGTCAAACCATAGCAGACTGTTATCCAAAACGTATGAAGAACTCCTAGAACTCCACAATAAGAAAACCAACTAACTGAATAAAAAAAAAAAAATGGACGTAAAACCTTAATAGGCACCAAAGAACATAAAGCGATGGCAAATAAGCACACAAAATAATGTTTAATATCATATGTAATCAAAGAAATGCAAACTGAAATAACGCGATACCACTACACATCTAGTGGAATGGCAAAAATTTACAACACTGACAACACCAAATGCTGGTGAGGAAGTGGAATAACAGATACTCTCATTCATTCCTGATGAAATTGCAAAATGATATAACCACTTTGGAAGACAGTTTGGTGGTTTCTTACAAAACATACACTCTATGATACAGCACTCTCACTCCTTGTTATACACCCAAATGAAGTGAAAACTTATTTCCACACAAGAACTTGCACATGGATGTTTATAGCAGCTCTATTCGTAATGTATTCATAACTATAAAAACATGTAATCAACCAGGATATTCTTCAATAAATAAATGGATAAACTGTGGTACATCCAGGATTATATGACATATTATTCGTCGGTGAAAATACATAGCTACCAAACCATGAAAAGATGTGGAGAAAACTTTAATGCATATTAATAAGTGAAAGAACTCAATCTCGAAGGCTTATATACTACATGATTCCAAATATATGACATTCTGGAAAGGGCAAAACACTGGAGACAGTAAAAGACTAGAGTTAGAGAGAAGGGAGGGATTAAATAGGCAGCACACAGAGAATTAAGGCAGTGAAACTGTTCTATATGATACTATAATGATGGGTACATGTCCTCCTATATTTGTCCAACTTGTAGAATGTATAACATCAAGAGTGAACCCTAAAGAGTCCTAGCCTTTAGATAACAATGATGTGTCTATGTGGGTTCCTCAGTTTTAACAAATCTATCACTGTGGTGGAGGATGCTGATCAGGCAGCAGGCTATGCCTATGTGGGGGCAGGGTGCATATGAGTATCTCTGTACCTTTCTCTCAATTGTTCTGTGTACTTAAAACAGCACTAAAAAAGTTCTATACCCATAGTCAACATTATATTGAACAGGGAAAAGTTGAAAGCATTTCCCTTGAGAAATGGAACAAGACAAGGATGTCCACTTTCACCACTTCTGTTCAACAGGGTACTGGAAGTTCGAGCCAGAGCAATCAGACAAGAGAAAAAAATAAAGGGCACCCAAATTGGTAAAGAAGAAGCCAGACTGTCACTGTTTGCTGATGATATGACTGTTTACCTAGAAAACCCTAAAGACTCCTCCAGAAAACTCCTAGAACTGATTTAAACAATTCAGTCAAGTTTCAGGAGACAAAATTCATATACACAAATCAGTAGCTCTGCTATACACCAACAGCGCCCAAGCTGAGAATCAAATCAAGAACTCAACCCCTTTCACAATAGTTGCAAAAAATTAAAATACTTAGAAATATACCTAACCCAGAACGTGAAAGACCTCTACGAGGAAAACTACAAAACACTGCTGAAAGAAATCATGGATGACACAAACGGAAACACATCCCATGCTCATGGATGGGTAGAATAAATATCATGAAGATGACTCTCTTAGTCTGTTTTCACACTGCTGATAAAGACATACCAGAGACTGGGAAGAAAAAGAGGTTTAATTGGACTTACAGTTCCACATGGCTAGGGAGGCCTCAGAATCACGGTGGGAGGCAAAAGGTACTTCTTATGTGGCAGCAGCAAGAGAAAAAGAGGAAGCAAAAGCGGAAACCCGTGATAAACCCATCAGATCTATCTTGTGAGACTTATTCACTATCATGAGAATAGCATGGAAAAGACCGACCACCATGATTTAATTACCTCCCTGAGGGTCCTTCCAACAACACATGGGAATTCTGGAAGATACAATTCAAGTTGAGATTTGGGTAGGGACACAGCCAAACCATATTAGTGACCATACTGCTAAAAACAATCTACAAATTCAATGCAACTCCCATCAAAATACCACCATCATTCTTCAGAGAACTTGAAAAACAATCTTAAAATTCATATGGAACCAAAAAAGAGCCCACAGAGTCAAAGCAAGACTAAGCAACAAGAATAAATTTGGAGGCATAATATTATCAGACTTCAAACTATACCATAAGGCCATAGTCACTAAAACAGCATTGTACTGGTATAAAGTCAGCACACAGACCAATGGAATAGTATAGAGAACACAGAAATAAAGCCAAATACTTACAGCCAACTAATCTTCGACAAAGCAAACAAAAGTGGGTAGAGGACACTCTATTCAAGTAATGGTGCTGTGATAATTGGCAAACCACATGTAGAAGAATAAAACTGGATCCTCATTTCCCAACTTATACAAAAACATGGACTCAAGATGGGTCAAAGACTTAAATCTAAAACCTGAAACCATAAAGATTCTAGAAGACAACACTGGAAAAAAACCTTATTGGCTTAGGCAGAGACTTCATGACCAAGAACTCAAAAGCAAATACAACAAAAATAAAGAAAAAAGATGAGACTTAAACTAAAGAGTTTCTGGACAGCAAAAGAAATAATCAGCAGAGTTAACAACCCACAGATGTAACAATCTGTACATCTGACAAAGGACTAATCACTAGAGTCTACAAAGAACTCAAAGAAATCAGCCAAAACCCCCCACAAAATCCTATCAAAAAACGGGCTAAAGACATGAATAGACAATACTCAAAATAAGATATACAAATGGCCAACAGCACATGGAAAAAAATCTTAACATTGCTAATTTATCAGGGACATGCAAATCAAAACTACAATGCAATACCACCTCAATCCTGCAAGAATGGCCAAAAAAAAAAAAAAAGAAGTTGGTGTGGATGTGATGATAGGGAACACTTTTACACTGCTGGTGGGAATGTAAACTAGTACAACCGCTGTGGAAAAGAGTACAGAGATTCTTAAGAACTAAAAGTAGATTTACTGTTTGCTCCAGCAATCTTAATACTAGGTATCTACCCAAAGGAAACGAAGTCATTATATGAAAAAGATACTCACACATGTATGTTTGTAGCAGCACAATTTGCAATGGCAAAAATATAGAACCAGCCCAAATGTCCATCAATCAATGAGTAGATAAAGAAAATGTGGTATACAGAGGCAGGAGAACTGCTTGAATCTGGGAGGTGGAGGTTGCAAAGAGATGAGATTGGGCCACTGCACTCCAGCCTGGGTGACAGAGCTAAACTCCATCTCAAAAAAAAAAAGGGGGGGCCCAGCGTAGTGTCTCATGCCTATCATCCCCGCAGTTTGGGAGGCCAAGGCAGGCAGATCACCTGAGGTCAGGGGTTTGAAACCAGCCGGGTCAATGTGGCAAAACCCCGTCTCTACTAAAAATACAAAATTAGCCGGGCTTGGTGGCACACACCTGTAATCCCAGCTACTTGGGAGGCTGAGGCAGGAGAATTGCTTGAACCCGGGAGGTGGAGGTTGTGGTGAGCTGAGATGGTGCCATTGCACTCCAGCCTGGGCAACAAGAGCAAAATTCCGTCTCAAAAAAAAAAAAGTTATATATATATACATGTATGTGTGTGTGTGTGTGTGTATGTATATATATGTGTGTGTGTGTGTATATATATGTGTATATATATATATATTCCATGGAATACAACTCAGTCATAAAAGGAATGAACTATTGGCATTTGCAGCAACCTAAATGGAATTGGAGACTACTAGTCCTAAGTGAAGTAACTCAGGAATGGAAAACCAAACACCAAATATTCTTGCTTATATGTGGGAACTAAGCTATGAGGATGCAAAGTCATAAAAATAATACATTAGACTTTGGGTCCTCAGGAGAAAGGGTGGGAGGTGGGGAGGGATAAAAGACCACACAATGGGTATAGTGTACACTGCTCGGGTGATGGGTGCACTAAAATCTCAAAACTCACCCCTAAAGAACTTACTCATGTAACCAAACACCACCTGTTCCCCAAAACCCTATTGAAATAAAAAATATGTTTTAAAAAAGTTCTGTATATAAAATATAAACATTATAAATCATATATAATAAATATATATAAATAGATTATAATTATCATATATATAATATAAATCTATCATGGTCATAAACACCTCACAGAACTTAATCTGAAAATCATATATATCATATATATGAGATATAAGATATATTCCTATTTATATATAAGCTATTTCTCATTATATATGCATATACATATACATAGTAGATATAATCAGATTAACTTTTGTGAGGTGTTTGTCTTAGTAACAGGGTACTGGAAGTTCTAGCCAGAGCAATCAGACAAGAGAAAAAAATAAACGGCATCCAAATTGGTAAAGAGGAAGTGTCCACAATTAACACTTGCAAATATGTTCACCTACATACAGTTGTGTAAATCATGATCAGAGGTGACAGTGTTGAAATGTATCTCTGCCCTGTGATCCTGGAAAACAGCAAAGGTTAAGAAATCTCTCCAACACTTATGGCTATGGAAACTCATTTGCTGCAGAGAGCCACTCTGCCCCATAAGTTACTAACAGATAAGATTCACAGATGTCCCCTATATTTACCTATGATATGTCTAGACATAGACCCTCCAAATTCCCATTTTTGCCTAATAAATGATTAGTTGAACTGCTTTGTCTCCACTGACTCATCAGAACAAAAAGCTTTGACAGAATGATTGTACAAATGGACAATAAACAGACCACATATAAAAATATAATGTTGTTCCAAAACCTGCATTAACCCAGCTAGGAAAGCAACCCTTAGCTACAACAAATAATCCAGGAAGTCAGCCTGCCATAAATTAGACTTTGAGGAAAGCAGATTGCTTTCTCTAGTGAAAAGCAAGAAAATTATACAATAACTTTTGTAACAATTGGCTCAAAATGTCCAGGACCTGATTAAAAACTGACAGCTCCCCACTTGTTGTCCCTACTTCCAACTCAGGACCAATGAGAGAAAGTCAAATGTGTACCCCTAACCAATCACATAGGATGCCCACCTTCTAGTGAGCCTGCCTGCAGCTTCCCTAAGCTAACATCCTTCAATGAAGGTACACTTGAAGGCTTTCTTTTTTTCACTAGGTATAAAGCTTTCCCAGTCTTCTGCCTGCCTCGCACTCTCTGAAATGATAGTGGCTGATTTCCTCACTATAGCAAGCCTGTAATAGCCTTTGCTTTTCTCATTTGGTGAGTCTGTATTTCCACAATTTGTTATCCGAACTTTGTTACAATGTTCTGTCCCCCAGGTTCCTGAACTTTCACCCACCTCAGCCTAACCCAACATGCAAACTCTCCTTAAAAGTCCTTCCAAAAAATAGATTGGCCCAAGTGTAAAACATTCCCTTTTATCCCTCTTCCACACACAGCCTTTTTCTAGCTTTGTTTCTCTATATAAATGGAAAAAAAACCACACTTTTTTAAAAATTGTTTTTGCCTATGGTTTGAGATGCTTGCAGATCTATGATCAGAGAAATAGCATCCTCCCCTATTACAATAGTCCCTTTCTCCCTCTCAATAATATATTCGTGTCAAGTCTTCTTATCAAGTCCAGATTTGTTTTGTTTTCAGTTTGATGGAGGATTTGTGAAGAAGTTGCTTATCTAAATGTATATATTAAATTTTCATTTTTATATAAATATAATAAAGAAGTTGGTTTATGACACTTGGCGGAGCATTGCAAAGTGACTGACCAAGAAAATTAATGATTGTAGAAGCAAAGATTGTAGTCTACAATTCTGCTGAATCACGTACTTGAAAAATGAGAAATAGAGATTACAAGGTCAGTAATTTCATTGAACTTGTCTTTGCTTGGTTTTAGGTAACAGGAACCAAGATGATGTACCATCAACGTATAGGAAAGAGTGAGTTATTTTTTCAAAAGGATATTAAGATTAAATATGAGAAAAGCTTTCATGCAGTGATTCTTATGAGTAAATTCATCTATTCATCTAGAGAGAAAAAGCTCAAGATTCAGGGAGAAAAGCTTTTGTTGGGTGTAGTTAGGTAGCCAATTCTTAACATTTTTCTTCAAATCTTTTGAAACCAAAGTATTATGTGCTGTGATTGAATTTCCATGAGAAAGAAAAGAAAAAAGTTTGACTTATCAGCCAGAGATGATCAGCTATTATTTTCTTGATAATCCAAGCAAAAAGGCCCATTGGGCAGGAAAGAGCCGTAAATGAAGTATCCCATAGCACTATCAGAAATGCAGCAGAGTTCTACAGAGCCTCATTCAATCACCCTATCATGGTGAGTGACAGTCTTAAAAAGACAATCTACTTTTGCCATTAGCTAATCCTTCTTTAAATCTTGCTAATTACAATAATATCATAACATTTATTTATGGCTTACTATTCGTCAGGCGCTATTCCAAAAGTTTTTTTTTTTTTTTTTTTTTTGGCAGT
>NW_022292122.1:23023-25344 GCF_002776525.5 Piliocolobus tephrosceles
TTTTTGGCAGTGTTTTATTTAATTTTCACAAATTCCCTAGAATGTAGATATTATTATTATGAACCACATGTACTGCTAAGAAAATTGAGACACAAAAGCGAGAACAACATTGCCCAAGATCACACAGCTAGTAAATGTTAGAGCTGAGAACTGAGCTTACAAACCCAAAATAACATCCTAAGACCCCCAAATCACTGGACGGACACCCTCTTGGCCAAGGGGACCCCAAAGAAACCTGAAAAACTGAATTCCCCGCCATAATGGGAAGGGAGTTCAGACACACTTCATTATATTCCCTCATTTTTTGGAATTTCGGCACAACTGACAAACATTGAATTTAAAATAGAGATTATCACAATATAGGAGTTAAAAAGAAATTATTTAGGCAGGTAGTGAGGGTAATGAAGTCCTCAGTAACGTTTTTCTTTAATGAAAAGCAACCCCAGAATCATTTCTTTTCAAGTAAAGAGGAGCCGGTAAAATCGAGCTGCAGACATAGAAAAAACAAGCTGGAAGCTTGCACGGGTAAATGCTGGCAGCTGTGCCAATAGGACAAGGCTACCTTGGGGCTAGGCATGTTCAACATACCAGCTCCATCTTCCCTTTTCCTGGCTAACCACATGTGCTGTAAGGAGCAGACAACATGGTGCCCATCAAGCACAAAATCCATTCGCATAATAAAAAGATTAGGGTGGGGTGGCCAGCTTCTTAATTCACTATGTAAATATCACACCTAGTCCTACCGATCTTTGGGCTTTATGTAAATCAGACACCGCTTCCTCAAGCTAGTCTATAAAACCCCACGCACTCCGCCATGGACTGAAAGTCCTACTTCGGCACCCCTCTCTCTACAAGAAAGAGAGCTATTCTTTTTTCTCTTTCTTTCGCCTATTAAACCTCCCCTCTTAACCTCATTTTTGTGTGTCTCCGTCTTCGATTTCCTTGGTGAGAGACAACGAACCTTGGGCATTTCCCTAGACAAACGATGCTCCTTCAGTAAGACTGACAGTACAGACTCTTTGTGACAATGCTATATCAAATTCCAGTGTGATCCTGGTACAGCATCACATGACAGCAGACCTTGAAGGAAGTCAAAATATTTTATCCCAAAATATATTTCTTTGACATGTTTTGAAATGATGCAAAACATGCAATCTTGTGTGACAGACACAATGCAAATCTGTCTCTTGTGTGAGAAATTTGCACCTGTTGAAAATCCCATTAATGCAGCCAGATCTTTATTTTCTAGGTCTTTCCTGAATCTAGGAGAGATGAAATGAGATCCTGAGGTCTTCAAGGTCTGAAAAGACACATTTACCATCTCTTCTTTTTTTTTTCTTTTTTATCATACTTTAAGTTCTAGGGTACATGTGCACAACGTGCAGGTTTGTTACATATGTATACTTGTGCCATGTTGGTGTGCTGCACCCATCAACTCGTCATTTACATCAGGTACAACTCCCAATGCCATCCCTCCTCCCTCCCCATAATAGGCCCCGGTGTGTAACATTCCCCTTCCAGAGTCCAAGTAATCTCATTGTTCAATTCCCACCTATGAGTGAGAACATGCTCTGGAAGGGGAACATCACACACCGGGGCCTATTACGGGGAGGGGGGAGTGGGGAGGGATGGCACTGGGAGTTGTACCTGATATAAATGATGAGTTGATGGGTGCTGACGAGTTGATGGGTACAGCACACCAACATGGCACAAGTATACATATGTGACAAACCTGCACATTGTGCACATGTACCCTGTAACTTAAAGCATAATTAAAAACAATAATAATAATAATGAAAAAAAAGAAAATGTGGCACATATACACCATGGAGTACTATGCAACCATAAAAAAGGATGAGTTCATATCCTTTGTAGGGACATGGATGCAGCTGCAAACCATTGTTCTCAGCAAACTATCGCAAGAACAGAAAACCAAATTACCATCTATTCTTTCTGTAGCCTGCTACCTGGGGGCTTCACTTATGTAACAAGAACCCTGGTCTTCACAATCTCCCTTATGTTACTTCAGGCATTTTTTTTCTACTGATTGCAAGTCTTTAAATAAAGCTTAACTCTTTCAATCAATTGTCAAGTAGAAAATTTTTGAATCCACCTATGACTTGTAAACACACCATCTCTTCAAGATTTCCCATCTCTTTAGGCTGAACCAATGTATACCTTACATGTATTGATTTATGTTTTGCCTGTAACTTCTGTTTTCCAAAATGTACAAAACTGAACTGTAAACTGACTGCCTCAGGCACACCTTCTCAAAATCTCTTGAGACTGTTCCCCAGGTCATGGTCTCTCATCCTGGGTCA
>NW_022292123.1:0-5932 GCF_002776525.5 Piliocolobus tephrosceles
CATTCGCAAATCAATAAACGTAATCCAGCATATAAACAGAACCAAAGACAAGAACCACATGATTATCTGAGAAACTGCATCGTGACATGTGGATGCAACTCACAGAGTTACACGTTCCTTTTCATTGATCACTTTGCCAAGACTCTTTCCGTGAAATCTACATTGGGATACCTCATAGCGCAATGAAGCTGATGGTGACAATGGAAATATCCTCAGAGAAAAACTAGAAAGTAGCTTTCTCAGAATCTTCTTTGAGACGTGAATTTGTCTTACTGAGTTACAACTTTGTGTTCACGAAGCAATTTGCTAACACTGTAGTCATGGAATCTGCAAAGTGATATTTGAGAGCTCATTGAGGGGTATGGTGAAAAAGGAATTATCCTCAGATTAAAACTGGAAAGAAGCGTTCTGAGAAGCTGCATTATGATATGTGAATACAACTCACAGAGTTACACTTTTCAAAGATCAGTTTGCTAACACAGTTTTCTTGAAATCTGCAATTGGATTCTTCTGAGCGCAATGAGGCTTACAGTGACAAAGGAAATATCCTGCAACAAAAACTACGAAGAAACTTTCTAGAAACTTCTTTGTGATGTGTCAATTCATCTCACAGAGTTACACATACGTTTCAGGGAGCAGTCCATTAACACTTTAAGGAACCTGAGAAGTGCCACCTTGGATCGCATTGAGGCCTACGCTGTTAAAGGGAATATCCTCAATTAAAAACGTGAAAGAAGCTTTGTGACAAACTTCTTTGTGATATGTGAATTCATCTCACAGAGTAACAACTTAGTCTTCATGAAGCAGTTTGCTAACAGTGTTTTCGTGTAATCTGCAAAGTGATATTTGGGAATGCATTGGGGCCTATGGTGAAAACGAAAATATCCTCAGATAATAACTAGAAAGAAGCTTTCTAAGAAGTTGCTTTCTGACGTGTGAATTCATAACACAGAGATTCACTTTTACCTTCTTGGAGCAGGTTCCTAACACTGTTGTCCTGGATTCTGCCAAGTGATATTTGGGAGCTCATTGAGGGCTATGTTGAAAAAGGAAATATCCTGAGATAAAAACTGGAAAGAAGCTATCTGAGAAACTGCCTTGTGACATGTTGATGCAACTCACAGAGTTGCACTTTCCTTTTCATTCATAACTTTGATAAGCCTCTTTTCTTGAAATCTGCATTGGGATATCTCTTAGGGCAATGAAGCTGATGGTGATGAGATATTCTCAGATAAAAACTAGAAAGTAGCTTCCTGAGAAACTTCTTTGTGACATATGAATTCATCTCACCGAGTTACAACTTTGTGTTCACGAAGCAGTTTGCTAACACTGTTTTTGTGGAATCTGCAAAGTGATATTTGGGAGCTGATTGAGGGCTATGGTGAAAAAGGAATTGTCCTCAGGTTAAAACTGGAAAGAAGCGTTCTGAGAAACCGCAATATGATGTGTGAATGCAACTCACAGAGTTACACTTTTCTGTTCAGAGATCAATTTGCTAACACAGTTTTCTTGAAATCTGCAATTGGATACTTCTGAGCGCAATGAGGCTTCTGGTAACAAAGGAAATATCCTAAGACAAAAACTACAAGGAGACTTTCTTAGAAACTTCTTTGTCATGTGTCAATTCATCTCACAGAGTTACACTTACGTTTCATGGAGCAGTCGATTAACACTGTCTTTGAGGAACCTGAGAAGTGCTACCTTGCATCGCATTGAGGTCTATGCTGTTAAAGGAAAGGTCCTCAATTAAAAACATGAAAGAAGCTTTGTGACAAACTTCTTTGTGGTATGTGAATTCATCTCACAGAGTAACAACTTAGTCTTCATGAAGCAGTTTGCTAACAGTGTTTTCGTGGAATCTGCAAAATCATATTTGGAAGTGCATTGAGGCCTACAGTGAAAACGGAAATATCCTCAGATAATAACTAGACAGAAGCTTTCTCAGAAGTTGCTTTGTGTTGTGTGAATTCATAACACAGAGATTCACTTTTCCCTTCTTGCAGCAGGTTATTAACACTGTTGTTGTGGATTCTGCCAAGTGATATTTGCCAGCTTATTGAGGGCTGTGGCGAAAAAGGAAATATCCTCAGATAAACACTGGAAAGAAGCATTCTGATAAACTGCATCATGACATATGGATGCAACTCACAGAGTTACACTTTCCATTTCATTGATCCGTTGCTAAGACCCTTTCCTTGAAATCTGCATTGCAATATCTCTTGGCGCAATGAAGCTGATGGTGACAAAGGAAATGTCCTCAGAGAAAAAGTGGAAAGCAGCTTTCTGAGAAACTTCCCTGTGACATGTGAATTCATCTCAATGAGTTACAACTTTGTCTTCATGAAACAGTTTGCTAACACTGTTATCGTGGATACTGCCAAGTGATATTTGGGAGCTGATTGAGGGCTGTGATGTAAAAGGAAATATCCTCAGGTAAAACTGGAATGAAGCGTTCTGAGAAACTGCCTTGTGACATGTGGATGCAACTCACAAAGTTATACTTTCCTTTTCGTTCATCCGTTGCTAAGACTCTTTTCTTGAAATCTACATTGGGATATCTCTCAGTGCAATGAAGGTGAAGTTGAAAAAGGAAATATCCCCAGATGAAAACTTGAAAGAAGCTTTCCTAGAAACTTCTTGGTGATGTGTGAATTTATCTCAGAGAGTTACACGTATGTTTCATGGAATAGTCAATTAACACTGTCTTTGAGGAACCTGAGAAGGGCTGCTTTGGAATGCATTGAGGCCAACACTGATAAATAAAATGTCATCAGTTAAAGATGTGAAAGAAGCTTTCTGAGAAACTTCTTTGTGATCTGTGAATTCATCTCACAGAGATTCAACTTAGTCTTCAGGCAGCATTTTGCTAACACTCTTTTTGTGGAATCTGCAAAGTGATATTTGGGAGCTCATTGGGGCCCATGGTGAAAAAGAAAATATACTCAGATAATAAAGAGAGAGAAGCTTTCTGAGAGATTGCCTTCTCATGTGTGATATCATCACACAGAGTTCTACCCTTCCCTTCTTGGAACAGTTTCCTTCCACTGGTGTCGTGGATTCTGCAAAGTGATATTTGGGAGCTCATTGAGGGCTATGGTGAAAAAGGAAATATCCTCAGATAAAAACTGCAAAGAAGCCTTCTGAGAAACTGCATTGCGATGTGTGAATGCAACTCTCAGAGTTACACGTTTCTCTTTAGTGATCAGTTTGCTAACACAGTTTCCTTGAAATCTGCAATGGGATGCCTCTTAGCGCAATGAAGCTTACGGTGACAAAGGAAATATCCTCAGAGGAAAACCAGAAAGAAGCATTCGTAGAAAATCCTTGGTGATGTGTGAATTCGTCTCACATACTTACACGTAAATTTCATGCAGCAGTCCAGTAACACTGTGTTTGAGGAACTTGAGAAGGGCTACTTTGGATCTCATTGAGGCGTACGTTGATAAAGAAAATATCGTTAATTAAAAACGTAAAAGAAGCTTTCTGAGAAACTTCTTTGTGATCTGTGAATTCATCTCACAGAGTTACAACTTAGTCCTCAGGAAGCAGTTTGCTAAAACTCTTTTCATGGAATCGGCAAAGTGATATTTGGGAGCCCATTGGGGCCTATGGTGTAAAAGGAAATATCCTCAGATAATAACTAGAGAGAAGCTTTCTGCGAGATTGCTTTGTGATATGTGACATCATCACACAGAGTTCCACCCTTCCCTTCCTGGAACAGTTTGCTAACACTGTTGTCATGGATTCAGCAAAGTGATATTTGGGAGCTCACTGAGGGTTATAGTGAAAAAGGAAATATCCTCAGATGAAAACTGGAAAGAAGCCTTCTGAGAAACTGCATTGTGATGTGTAAATGCAACTCACAGAGTTGCACGTTTCTCTTCAGTGATCAGTTTGCTAACGCAGTTTTCTTGAAATTTCCAATTCGATACTTCTTAGCCCAAAGAAGCTTGCGTTGACAAAAGAAATATCCTCAGTTGAAAACTAGAAAGAAGCTTTCTTAGAAACTTCTTGGTGATGTGTGAATTCATCTCACAGAGTTACACTTCGGTATCATGGTACAGTCCATTAACGCTCTCTTTGAGGAACCTGAGAAGGGCTACTTTGAATCGCATTGAGGCCTACGCTGATAAAGGAAATATCATCAGTTCATAACGTGAAAGAAGCTTTCTGAGAAACTTCTTTGTGATCTGTGAATTCATCTCACAGAGTTACAACGTAGTCCTCAGGAAGTAGTTTGCTAACACTCTTTTCATGGAATGTGCAAAGTGATATTTGGGAGCCCATTGGGCCCCATGGTGACAAAGGAAATATCCTCAGATAATAACTAGAGAGAAGCTTTCTGAGAAATTGCTTTCTGATGTACGACTTCATCACACAGAGTTCCACCCTGTCTTTCTTGGAACAGTTTGCTAACACTTTTGTCGTGGATTCTGCAAAGTGATATTTGGGAGCTCACTGAGGGCCATGGTGAAAAAGGAAATATCCACAGATTAAAAACTGGAAAGAAGCCTTCTGTGAAACTGAATTGCGATGTGTGACTGCAACTCACAGAGTTACACGTTTCTCTTCAGTGATCAGTTTGCTAATACAGTTTTCTTGAAAACTGCAGTGGGATACTTCTTAGCACAATGAAGCTTACGGTGACAAATGAAATGTCCTCAGATGAAAACTAGAAAGAAACTTTCTTAGAAACTTCTTGGTGATGTGTGAATTCATCTCACAGAGTTACACTTATGTTTCATGGAGCAGTCCATTAGCACTGTCTTTGAGGAACCCAAGAAGGGTTACTTTGGATCGCACTGAGTCCAACGCTGATAAAGGAAATATCAGTTCAAAACGTGAAAGAAGCTTTCTGAGAAACTTCTTTGTGATCTGTGAATTCATCTCGCAGTTTCAACTTAGTCTTCAGGAAGCATTTTGCTAACACTCTTTTCATGGAATCTGCGAAGTGATACTTGGGAACCCATTGGGGCCCATGGTGAAAAAGGAAATATCCTCAGATAATAACTAGAGGGAAGCTTTTTGAGAGATTGCTTTCTCATGTGTGACATCATCACACAGAGTTCTACCCTTCCCTTCTTGGAACTGTTTCCTTCTCCTGGTGTCGAGGATTCTGCAAAGTGACATTTGGGAGCTCATTGAGGGCTATGGTGAAAAAGGAAATATCCTCAGATAAAAACTGCAAAGAAGCCTTCTGAGAAACTGCATTGCGATGTGTGAATGCAACTCTCAGAGTTACACGTTTCTCTTTAGTGATCAGTTTGCTAACACAGTTTTCTTGAAATCTGCAATGGGATGCCTCAGCGCAATGAAGCTTATGGTGACAAAGGAAATATCCTCAGATGAAACCTAGAAAGAAAGTTTCGAATAAACTTCTTGGTGATGTGTGAATTCATCTCACACAGTTATACTCAAGATTCATGGAGCTGTCCATCAACATTGTCTTTGAGGAACCTGAGAATGGCTACTTTTGATCGCATTGAGGCCTGCACTGATGAAGGAAGTAACATCAGTTGAAAACGTGAAAGAATTAATTTTTGTATAAGGAGTAAGGAAAACATCCAGTTTCAGCTTTCTACTTATGGCTAGCCAATTTTCCCAGCACCATTTATTAAATAGGGAATTCTTTCCCCATTTCTTGTTTCTCTCAGATTTGTCAAAGATCAGATGGCTGTAGATGTGTGGTATTATTTCTGAAGACTCTGTTCTGTTCCATTGGACTGTATCTCTGTTTTGGTACCAGTACCATGCTGTTTTGATTACTGTAGCCTTGTAGTATAGTTTGAAGTCAGGTAGCGTGATGCCTCCAGCTTTGTTCTTATGACTTAGGATTGTCTTGGCAATGCGGGATCTTTTTTGGTTCCATATGAACTTTAAAGCCATTTTTTCCAATTCTGTGAAGAAACTCATTGGTAGCTTGATGGGGATG
>NW_022292124.1:0-1452 GCF_002776525.5 Piliocolobus tephrosceles
AAAGCGGGGGTGACTGAGGAATGGCAGAGGGGCTACTTAGGGACTTGAGTGGTCTTCAGCCCTGGAGAGATGGGGTGCGTCTGGGGGAACGTGGGGATGGGGAAGCCTGGGGCGGAGGGGGGTTGGGGTCCCAGCCCCTCAGGCACCTCCTCCCTAGCCCTGCACCCACCTCCTCCTCAATGTCCGCCAGAGACTTGATGGTCAGGTCCCCAAAAGCAGAGAAGGCCTGGCGGGCAGAGGTGGATCAGCCTTGGGCCCGATCTCAACCTGAAACCCCCTTTCCCTCCTCTTCAAGGAGTCCTGCCCTCCCCCCCCCCCCCCCCCCCACTCCCCGAATATTCCCCCGGTCATCCCTCCCCCTTCTTTTTTTTGTTTTGTTTTGTTTTTGGAGACAAAGTCTCTAAAGCCACGCCTGGTTAATTTTTGTATTTTTAATAGAGACGGGGTTTCACCATGTAGGCCAGGCTGGTCTCCATCTCCTGACCTCAAATGATCCACCTGCCTTGTCTCCCAAAGTGCTGGGATCACAGGCGTGAGCCATCGTGCCCGGCATCCCTCCCCCTTCTTGTCACAGCCTCTAGCTACTGGTGTCCAGCTGCTTTCCCTGGATGGACCCCTCCCCATTGTGAGACTGAAGACCTTCCAGCTGCCACCTGGAGGTGACACACTCCAGCCCCAACCCTGGACCTGGCCCTCTGTGCTGGGGCGCTGGATACAGGGATGTCCTGGCACCCAGAATGGTGATGGCAGGCGCAGACCCAGGCTCCCTGAGACCCCAACTCACCAGGGGGCTGCAGCTCTTGCCCTCAAATCGTGGGTGGAGTGTGAAGGGAACCCCATCCATGGCTGAAAAACATATGGGAGGGGAGGAGGTGAGGTGTGGGGAGCTGTCCACCCCACCTGCAGAGGCCAACCCCACACAGCCTGGCTCTTTCCGTCTACAGAATCTAGAGCTGGGAGAGGGAGGTAGGAAGATCCTTCCTGGTCGTGTAATCTCAAGACAATCACACCCTCCACCTCCATACCTCAGTTTCCCCACTCTGTGCTCACCTGAGATGCCATAGAGGCTAGAGGCCTCGTAGATGGAGTCATTCCGCCGCAGCGTGGATGCCCGAGAGCCCAGCCTTGACGGTGTCCGCTCCAGGAGGCCGCCCTTACTGGAGGTGGGATGACTCAGGTTAGGCTTCATCCTACCCCCACGGCCACCCCCACTCCAATGCCTGAGGGCTCACCTCGGCTGGCTGGCTGCATCCAGAGAGAGGCCCTGCATGTCCCGGCTGAGACCTCGGGGCTTGGGCACTGGCCTCGGGGCTTTGGCCTTCTTGCACCAGATGGCAAAGCCGCCCATGTCCCTGGACCGGGAGGGAAGGTGGGAGGGATGCTGGCCTCAAGTGGGGCCAGGGTTGAGGATAGCCCCTGGGAAAGGCAGGGCACCTGGGCCTCCAGGTGACC
>NW_022292125.1:0-1023 GCF_002776525.5 Piliocolobus tephrosceles
AAGGATAAGAACTCATCCTTTTCTATGACTGCATAGTATTCCATGGCATATATGTGCCACAATTCTTCATGCAGTCAATCATTGATGGATATTTGGGTTGGTTCCATGTCTTTGCTATTCTGAACAGTGCTGCAAGAAACGTACATGTGCATGTGTCTTTATAGTAGAATCATTTATAATCTTTTGGGTACATTCCCAGTAATGGGATTGCTGAGTCTAATGGCATTTCCAGTTCTAGATCCTTGAGGAATTGCCACACTGTGTTCCACAATGGTTGAATTAATTTACTCTCCCACCAACAGTGTAAAAGCTTTGCTATTTCTCCACGTCCTCTCCAGCTGCTGTTGTTTCCTCACTTTTTAATGATGACCCTTCTAACAGTCATAAGATGCTGTCTCATTGTGGTTTTGATTTGCATTTCTCTAATGACCAGTGATGATGAGCTTTTTTCATAAATGTCTTCTTTTGAGAAGTGTCTGTTCATATCCTTTGCCCTCTTTTTGAATTTTTTTTTTCTTATAAACTTGTTTAAGTTCTTATAGATTCTGGATATTAGGCCTTTGTGAGATGGATAGATTTCAAAAATTTTCTCCCATTCTGTAGATTGTCTGTTCATTCTGATGATAGTTTCTTTTGCTGTACAGAAGTTCTTTAATTTAATTAGATCCCATTAGTCAATTTTGGTTTTTGTTGCCATTGCTTTTGGTGTTTTAGTCATTAAGTCTTTGTCCATGTCTCTGTCCTGAATGGTTTTGCCTAGATTTTCTTCTAGAGTTTTTATATTTTAGGTCTTACATTTAAGTCTTTAGTCCATCTTGAGTTAATTTTTGTTTAAGGTTTAAGGGAAGGGTCCAGTTTCAGTTTTCTGCATTCGGCTAGCTAGTTTTCCCAACACCATTTATTAAATAGGCAGTCCTTTCCCCATTGCTTGTTTTTGTCAGGTTTGTCAAAGATCAGATGGTTGTAGATATGTGGAGTTATTTCTGAGGCCTCTGTTGTGTTCCATTGGTTTATATATCTGCT
>NW_022292126.1:0-1414 GCF_002776525.5 Piliocolobus tephrosceles
ACAAAAAGTATATTCATACCACCATCAACTCCAGGAGACAGACTTTCCTTAAAGTCTTTGTTCATTCTTTCTAGCATCCAGGGACCACCCACTCCCTTTACCCTACCCCCTGATGTTGCTAAGCTCTTTAGCTTCCTCCCTCTTTTCTTTATTGAGCTAGGTGTCTTTCTCTTTCTGCCTTAGCATGCTTTCCGAGTTCTGCCCCTCAACAGACTTTTCAAAGCTATTTTCTCTACAAAGTCGTTTGCTCTACAAAGAAACTTTCAGACCAATTATCTGGAAGACTACATTTTCTTGGAAGAGAGCACTACAACTATATAATGGGTATTTTAATGAAAGGAGAAACATGATGTTCCAACAGGGGTTCTAAGAATCAGGGCTTCCTTAAGTTCTGGTTTTATCACTTGTATAGTATGCGATAAATTATTTATCCTCTCCAAAATTAGTTTCTTGGTTTTTAAAACAGTTTAGCCATATGCAGAAAACTGAAACTGGACCCCTTCCTTATACCTTCTACAAAAATTTACTCAAGATGGATTAAAGACTTAAATGTTAAGATCTAAAACCATAAAAACCATAGAAGAAAACCTAGGCAATACCATTCAAGACAGAGGCATGGGCAAAGACTTGATGACTAAAACACCAAAAGCAATGGCAATAAAAGCCAAAATTGATAAATGGGATCTAATTAAACTAAAGACCTGCTGCACAGCAAAAGAAACTCTCATCAGAGTCAACAGGCAACCTACAGAATAGGAGAAATTTTTTGAAATCTGTCCATCTGACAAAGAGCTAATACCCAGACTATATGAAGAATTTAAACAAATTTAAAAGAAAAAAACAAACCCATCAAAAAGTGGGTGAAGAATATGAACAGACACTTCTCAATATAAGACATTTATGCAGTCAACAAACATGTGAAAAAAAGATCATCACTTGTCATTAGAGAAATGCAAAACCACAATGAGATACCACCTCATGCCAGTTAGAATGGTGATCATTAAAAAGTGAGGAAACAACAGATGCCAGAGAGGATGTGGAGAAATAGGAACCCTTTTACACAGTTGGTGGGAGTGTAAATTAATTCAACCATTGTGGAAAACAGTGTGGTGATTCCTCAAGGATCTAGAACCGGAAATACCATTAGACTCAGCAATCCCATTACTGGGTATATACTCAAAGGATTACAAATCATTCTGCTATAAAGACACGTGCACATGTATGTTTATTGCAGCACTGTTCAGAATAGCAAAGACCTGGAACCAACCCAAATGCCCATCAATGATTGACTGGATAAAGAAAATGTGGCACATACACACCATGGAATAATATGCAGCCATAGAAAAGGATGAGTTCATGTCCTTTGCAGGGACATGGATGAAGCTGGAAATGATCATTCTCAGCAAACTAACAC
>NW_022292127.1:0-1089 GCF_002776525.5 Piliocolobus tephrosceles
TTTTTAAGAATATTATATCAGCAGAAACATTGCCATTGTGGACTGCAAGAGACGGAAATAGGAAACAATGACAAAAGACTGTTGAACTTCTACAATTCTATAAGCAAGAAATGGGATCATGGAGCTACTTAGCAGCATATGTACTATCCTATATAAAAAAAGAATAGCTCTTACAGTGATACAGATGTTAGAAGGACCACCTGCATCCCAGAGAACAGAACATCAAGCCACAGAGGATGATCTCTGGCTTTGAAATCCAACAAAATGTTTTTCTGTTGGGTTTTGAACTTGCTTGTAACCAGTGACCACCATGTTCCTTGCATTATGCAATAAAAATATCTATTCTACACCTGGGCCACTATTGTATTTTGGAAACAGATGACTTGTTGTGCAGTTCCATACATTCACAGATGGAGAAGTATTCTACTCCCAAAAGGATCCTACTCAGAGTCTCACTCATATATGACTTAGATGAGATTAGGGACTTTTATTTAGATGAGATTTTGGAATTACAGTTCATGTTATAATAGATTGGGGCTATCAAGGATATTGAGAGGTGGTAAATGTAGTTTGCATTTAAAACAAATGTAAATTTTTGGAGGCCAGAGGGTAGATTTTTAATAGTTTGAATAATGTCCCAAAGACATATCTACCTGGAAGCTGCAAGTGTGACTTTCTCTGGGGTGGGGTGAGGGGGTGGGAAACAAGTCTTTGCAGATGTGATTACGGTAAGGGTCTCACGATGAGATCACCCTTGATTTAGGTTGAGCCTTAAATCCAAAAACAGGTGTTCCCATAGAGCAGGTAAAGTACAGAGACACAGAGAAGACCGTGTGAAAACAGAGACAGAAGTCACATGGCTACAATCCCAGCAACACCAAGGATTGCCAGCAGTTACTAGGAGCTAGAAGGGAGGCATGTCACAGATCATTCTTCAGAGCTCCCAGGAAGAATCAACCCTGTTAACACTTTGACTTCAGGCTTTTGGTCTCCTGAATTGTGGGAGAATATATGCCTGCCATTTTAAGCCACTGAGTTTGTTGTAATTTGTTATAGTAGCCCTTGTTGTTTGGAGACAAAAAGAAAAAC
>NW_022292128.1:0-1389 GCF_002776525.5 Piliocolobus tephrosceles
AGAATATTGCTGAACAGCGAGTGCACCTGTCTGATTCTTGCTTTGGAAGCTTCCTCTCAGGGGTGTACTCCACCCTGTGAGGTGTGGGGTGTCAGACTGCCCCTAGTGGGGGATATCTCCCAGTTAGGCTACTCAGGGGTCAGTGACCCACTTGAGCCGGCAGACTGCCCCTTCTCAGATCTCAACCTCCGTGTTGGGAGATCCACTGCCCTCTTCAAAGCTGTCAGACAGAGTCCTTCACGTCAGGACAGGCCTCTGCTGCTGTAGCTGAGCCCTGTCCCCAGAGGCGGAGTGTACAGAGACAGGCAAGTTTCCTTGAGCTGCTGTGAGCTCCACCCAGTTCGAGCTTCCCAGCGGCTTTATTTACCTACTTAAGCCTCAGCGATGGCGGGCGCCCCCCCAGCCTCGCTGCTGCCTTGCGGTTAGATAGCCGCAGACTGCTGTGTTAGCAAGGAGGGAGGCTCCGTGGGCGTGGGACCCTCCCGGCCAGGTGTGGGATACAATCTCCGGTGTGCCGGTGTTACAGCGCAGTATTGGGGTGGGAGTTACCCGATTTTCCAGGTGTTGTGTGTCTTAGTTCCCCTGGCTAGGAAAAGGGACTCCCTTCCCCCTCGTGCTTCCCAGGTGAGGCGATGCCTCGCCCTGCTTCAGCTCTCGCTGGTCGGGCTGCAGCAGCTGACCAGCACCGATTGTCCGGCACTCCCGAGTGAGATGACCCCAGTACCTCAGTTGAAAATGCAGAAATCACCGGTCTTCTGTGTCGCTCGCGCTGGGAGATGGAGACTGAAGCTGTTCCTATTCGGCCATCTTGCTCCGCCCCTCCCTGGTCCTAAAATTTGTATGGAAATGCTAAAGACCCAGAACAGCAAAAACAAGTTTGAAAAAGAAGACTAGAGTTTGAGAACTCACACTAACTGTCTGCAACACTTACAAATCTCTATTAATCAAGGCAATGAGTATAGCTGAAATAATAAACATATGAATCAATGGGACAGAATAGAGATTGTAGAAATAGACACATATGCCTGTGGTCAAATGATTACTTACAAAGGTACCAAAGGAATTTAATGAAAAATAAAGTTTTTTTCATTATCAGTGTGGAATGATTATACATCTATATCCAAAAATGGAAAAAAAGGATATTGAACCATATCTCAACCAAAATTATCTCAAAATGGATCATAGATCTAAATATAAAACATAAACCTATGAAACTTCTAGAAGCACACAGAGGAGAAAATCACTGTGGCCTTGAATCAGGCAAAATTTTAGACACAAAAATCACAAATCAAAAGATTAAAAAAAAATCAAGTAAAAATAAATCTGAAAGACACTGGGAAGAAAAAAATAATTCACGAAAATAATGGCAAAACATACATCTGATAAAAT
>NW_022292129.1:0-1008 GCF_002776525.5 Piliocolobus tephrosceles
CCCAGCTAATATTTTTGTACTTTTAGTACAGATGGGGTTTCACCGTGTTAGCCAGGATGGTCCCGATCTCCTGACCTCGTGATCCACCCACCTAGGCCTCCCAAAGTGCTGGGATTACAGGTGTGAGCCACCGTGCCCATCCCAGGTGTTTCTTTATAGCAATGCAAGAATGGCTTAACACATCCTTCAGTAGGTACATGGGTAAGCAAACTAAGGTATACTCATACAATAAAATACAATTCAGAACTGATTTTGTCTATTTTGTGCTGATACACAAAATACCTGAGACTGAGTAATTTGTAAAGAACTGACGTTTCTTTCTCACAGTTTTAGAGTCTGGGAATCCCAAGATGAAGGTGCTGGCATCTAGTGAGGCTTTCTTGCTGCATCCTTACTTAGAAGAAAGAGAAACTACAGCTGAAGATCAAGCTAGCAAGCCAGCTGAATGCTTCAAGAAGCCTCTTTTATAAAAGCCTTAGTCCTATTAATGAGAAAGGAACCCTCATGACCTAATCATCTTTTAAAGGCCCCACCCCTTAATACCATTATATTGGCAACACTTGAATCTTGGAGAGCACCCATTCAAACCATAGCAAGAGTTTAAAAGTAATAAGATAAAAAGAAACACTAAGACACAAATGAATCTTAAATGCTTATTACTAAGTGAAAAAAGCCAATCTGAAAAGGCATGTTACCATTAAATGACATTCTGGAAAATGCCAAGCTATTGAGATGATAAACATGGTAGTGTCTGTCATGAATGACACGGGAAGGGATTGAACAGGTACAGCACAGGACAGTGATGCTAATTTTATATGATACTGTGACAGTGGATACACGACATAATATGTTTATCAAGAACTTGATGCAAAAAATGAACCTAATACGTGCAAATAAAATAAATGTTTAGGATCTTCAGGGATCTCATGATAAAATGCAAAAGGAGAGAATGGAACCTCACTGGATTATATGTGTGAAACAAACTTGCTGTAGGAGTTCAAGAGAAAA
>NW_022292131.1:0-6297 GCF_002776525.5 Piliocolobus tephrosceles
GTTATGTGTGAACTTGATCCTGCCATTATGATATTAACTGGTTATTTAGCTCATTAGTTGATGCAGTTTCTTCCTAGCCTCGATGGTCTTTACAGTTTGGCATGTTTTTGCCATGGCTGGTACTGGTTGTTCCTTTCCATGTTTAAGCCTTCCTTCAGGGTCTCTTGTATGGCAGGCCTGGTGGTGACAAAATCTCTAAGCATTTGCTTATCTGTAAAGGATTTTATTTCTCCTTCGCTTATGAAACTTAGTTTGGCTGGATATGAAATTCTGGGTTTAAAATTCTTTTCTTTAAGAATGTTGAATATTGGCCCCCACTCTCTTCTGGCTTGTAGAGTTTCTGCTGAGAGATCTGCTGTTAGTCTGATGGGCTTCCCTTTGTGGATAACCCAACCTTTCTCTCTGGCTGCCCTTATGATTTTTTCCTTCATTTCTACTTTGGTGAATCTGGCAATTATGTGTCTTGGAGTTGCTCTTCTGGAGGAGTATCTTTGTGGCGTTCTCTGTATTTCCTGAATTTGAATGTTGGCCTGCCCTACAAGGTTGGGGAAGTTCTCCTGGATGGTATCCTGAAGAGTGTTTTCCAACTTGATTCCATTTTCCCCCTCACTTTCAGACACCCCAATCAGACGTAGATTTCATCTTTTTACATAATCCCATACTTCTTGCAGGCTTTGTTCATTTCTTTTTCTTCTTTTTTCTTTTGGTTTCTCTTCTCACTTCATTTCATTCATTTGATCCTCAATCACTGATACTCTTCCTCCCAGTTGATCGAGTCAGTTACCGAAGCTTGTGCATTTGTCACGTATTTCTTGTGTAATGGTTTTCATCTCTGTCATTTCATTTATGACCTTCTCTGCATTAATTAGTCTAGCTGTCAATTCTTCCACTCTTTTTTCAAGATTTTTAGTTTCTTTTCACTGGGTACGTAATTCCTCCTTTAGCTCTGAGAAGTTTGATGGACTGAAGCCTTCTTCTCTCATCTCATCAAAGTCATTCTCTGACCAGCTTTGATCCGTTGCTGGCAATGGGCTGCGCTCCTTTGCGGGGGGGATGTGCTTGATATTTTGAATTTCCAGCTTTTCTGCCCTGCTTTTTCCCCATCTTTGTGTTTTTATCTGCCTCTGGTCTTTGATGGTGGTGACGTATTGATGGCGGTTTGGTATAGGTGTACTTCCTGATTGATAGTTTTCCTTCTAACAGTCAGGACCCTCAGCTGTAGGTCTGTTGGCATTTGCTTGAGGTCCACTCTAGACCCTGTTTGCCTGGGTATCAGCAGCAGACATTGCAGAAGATAGAATATTGCTGAACAGCTAGTGTACCTCTCTGATTCTTACTTTGGAAGCTTCCTCTCAGGGGTGTACTCCCCCCTGTGAGGTGTGGGGTGTCAGACTGCCCCTATTGGGGGATGTCTCCCAGTTAGGCTACTCAGGGGTCCGGGACCCACTTGAGCAGGCAGTCTGTCCCTTCTCAGATCTCAACTTCCATGTTGGGAGATCCACTGCTCTCTTCAAAGCTGTCCGACAGAGTCATTTGCATCTGCACAGGTTTCTGCTGCTTTTTTTTGTTGTTGTTATTTAGCTGTGTCCTGTCCCCAGAGGTGGAGTCTACAGAGACAGGCACGTTTCCTTGAGCTGCTGTGAGCTCCACCCAGTTCGAGCTTCCCAGCGGCTTTGTTTACCCACTTAAGCCTCAGCAATGGCGGGCGCCCCTCCCCCAGTCTCGCTGCTGCCTTGTGGTTAGATCGCAGACTGCTGTGTTAGCAATGAGGGAGGCTCCGTGGGCATGGGACCCTCCCGGCCAGGTGTGGGATATATTCTTCTGGTGTGCCCATTTGCTTAAAGCGCAGTATTGGGGTGGGAGTTACCAGATTTTCCAGGTGTTGTGTGTCTCAGTTCCCCTGGCTAGGAAAAGGGATTCCCTTCCCCCTTGCGCTTCCCAGGTGAGGCGATGCCTCATCCTGCTTCAGCTCTCGCTGGTAGGGCTGCAGCAGCTGACCAGCACCGATTGTCCGGCACTCCCTAGTAGGATGACCCCAGTACCTCAGTTGAAAATGCAGAAATCACTGGTCTTCTGTGCCACTCACGCTGGGAGTTGGAGACTGGAGCTGTTCCTATTCGGCCATCTTGCTCCACCCCCTATCCACACATTATATTTTTCTTTCCCTAGATTATAAAAAGTGATTTAGTCATTGTAGAATTTAAAAAACAAAACAGATACATATTTTTAGTGACCATTGCCTCTTATACTTTTCAATTTTGTCCTTCAGTGCCTTCTCTCTCAACTTTATATTTAAGTATTGTGTTTCTTTTAGCATTTTTTCTGTTTTAATTTGGCAACCATCATTCTAAGTGTTATTTTCTGGGTCTCACTTGATTCTGAATTACAATCTAACTGAATTATGTGGCTATCACTCCGTTAAGCAGTCCCTTATGTCTACATCACTGTTCATTTCCTCTGTGTTACTCAAAAGACCAACATAAACTGTTTCCTTTCTTGTTTGTTCCTTTAAAGTCCATATTGGGTAACCAACCAGTTCCCCACCATGTACACAAACTTGGAGTTAAAATGATTTAACATCCTGTGGGCCAGTTTAAGTCCAAGGGGGTGAATACTTCCATAACCCTTTTTTTAACTTTTTCATAAACCCTTTCCTTATTTTACCATTTACCCAAACAGCATTAGCCACATTCCTCATATCAGTTTACCCTGTGACTAAATTTAATTTTGAGTTGCTTAACAATGATACTACGGTTCTTTAAAGGTCTTCTCATTCTCTCAAGTATTTCCAAACTTCATTTAGTTAGAAATTTGTACCCCCAAATTAGGCAAAATATTCCCATCCTGTTATAGAGGAATAGAGAAGCATGCACACATAGTAATGTATACATGAATCAAAAAATTGTAAGTGTTCATCGTGTTCTATATACAAAAGAAATTTCTAAATTGCCTGAAAACAGTATCTTCTCATAAGTTGCCTCTGGATGGGGATCAGGAATCCTGGGCTATAGTCTTGGCTGTGCCATTAATTAATCTGTGACATTGAGAAAGTTAAATCTTAAGTTCTATGTCTTAATCTGGAAACATGATTCTCCTTGTGATGCCATTAAAGCTAAGAATTTACTCAGCAACCACTCTCTCAAAGATGGTACAAAATAAACTCAACACAGTCTTAAACTACATTGTCAAAAATTCTGGATATTTTGGATCCAAATTAACGAGTTTGAACTACGTTTTTGAATTTTGAGACCTAGCGACGTGGGACTCATGTATTTAAACCATTTAAGAAGACATAATTTTTAAGAAAATAGAAAAAGAGAAAATGCATGTCTCCAACAGCCAAATGAATAGGAGGAAGCTGGGAAGGATGATTCCAAACAGTAAGTGCAGCTGGGCACAGTGGCTCACATCTGTAATCCCAACACTTCGGGAGGCCAAGGCAAAAGGATCTGTTGAGGCCAGGAGTTTGAGACGAAACAGCTGGTTATCCAAAACTTTATAGTTTACTTTGGAAATTTTATTTACTTGAATTGGCTCAATTATAGTATTTCTAACAAACATAAAATGAAACTACCCTGCCCTGTAACTATTTCTTTCTCTATAGTCACCACTTCCTATTCAAAATAGTCTTAATCATTCTTCAAAATGATGTAAAGAATTTATCAATGTTATTAATATGCTCTGCAAGTTTGATAATTCATATCTTTCTTAAAGTAGGAAAATAATTGCTTTTGCTTTCATGACTATTATTAAGATTTGGTGAATATGTTATATCAAATCAATACTTAAATATAAAAGGAGGGCAGGTGCAGTGGCTCATGCCTGTATTCCAGTATTTTGTGAGGTCGAGGGAAGAACATAGTTTGAGCCAAGAAGTTTGAGACTATACTGGCCAACATGGCAAAACTCTGTCTCTACCCCTCCCCCCCAAAAAAATATATATGTATTAGCTGGGCATGGTGGTGAATGCCTGTAGTCCTAGCTACTCAGCAGGATGAGTTGGGAGAATTCCTTGAGCCCAGGAGGTCAAGGTTGCAGTGAGTGGTAATCATGCCACTGCACTCCAGCCTGGATGACAGAGCAAGACTCCGTCTCTAAATAAATAAATAAATAAATGTTAGGTTGGTGCAAAAGTAATTGCAATTTTGCCATTAAAGTTAAAAAGAGGGCACACCCACAATGGCTGAATAGGAACAGCTCCAGCCTCCAGCTTCCAGCGTGAGGGACACAGAAGATGGGCTATTTCTGCATTTTCAACTGAGGTATCAGGTTCATCTCACTGGGGAGGGCCAGACAATCGGTACTGGTCAGCTGGTGGAGCCCCACCAGAGAGATGAAGCAGGATGAGGCATCGCCTCACCTGGGAAGTGCAAGGGGGAAGGGAATTCCTTTTCCTAGCCAAGGGAAACTGAGACAAACAACACCTGGATAATTGGGTAACTCACACCCTAATACTGAACTTTACCAAGGGTCTTAGCAAAAAGCACACCAGGAGATTATATCCCACACCTGGCCCACAGGGTCCCACGCCCATGGAACCTCCCTTATTGCTAGCACAGCAGTCTGAGATCTAACTGCAAGGCAGCAGTGAGGCTGGGGGAGGGGTGCCCACCACTGCTGAGGCTTAAGTGGGTAAACAAAGCCACCTGGAAGCTCGAATTGGGTGGAACCCACCGAAGCTCAGGAGGCCAGCCGGACTCTGTAGACTCCTCCTCTGGGGACAGGGCATAGCTAAACAAAAAGCAGCAGAAACCTTGGCAGAGGTCAAAGCCCCTGTCTGATAGCTTTGAAGAGAGCAGTGGATCTCCCAGCATGGAGGTTGAGATCTGAGAAATGACAGACTGCCTGCTCAAGTGGGTCTCTGAACCCTGAGTAGCCTAACTGGGAGACATCCCCCAGTAGGTGCAGACTGACACACCACACTTCATACGGTGGGGTACACCACCGAGATGAAGCATCCAGAGCAAGAATCAGACAGCAACACTTGCTGTTCAGCAATATTCTATCTTCTGCAGCCTCTGCTGCTGATACCCAGGCAAACAGTGTCTGGAGTGGACCTCAAGCAAATGCCAACAGACCTACAGCTGAGGGTCCTGACTGTTAGAAGGAAAACTAACAAACAGAAAGGACACCTACACCAAAACCCCATCACTATGTCACCATCATCAAAGACCAAAGGCAGATAAAACCACAAAGATGGGGAAAAAGCAGGGCAGAAAAGCTGGAAATTCAAAATATCAGAGCACATCTCCCTCTCCAAAGGAATGCAGCTCATCGACAGCAACGGAACAAAGCTGGACAGAGAATGACTTTGCTGAGGTGAGAGAAGAAGGCTTCAGTCAATCAAACTTCTCAGAGCTAAAAGAGGAAATACATAACCAGCAGAAAGAAACTGAAAACCTTGAAAAAAGAATGGATGAATGGAAAAGTAGAATAATGAATGCAGAAAAGACCCTAAAATAACTGACAGACATGAAAACCGTAACACAAGAACTACGTGACAAATGCACAAGCTTCAGTAACTGACTCGATCAACTGGAAGAAACAGTATCAGTGATTGAAGATCAAATGAATGAAATGAAACGAGAAGAGAAGTCTAGAGAAAAGAGAGTAAAAAGAATGAACAAAGCCTTCAAGAAGTATGGGATTATGTGAAAAGACCAAATCAACGTCTGATTGGTGTGCCTGAAAGTGAGGGGGAAAATGGAACCAAGTTGGGAAACACTCTACAGGATATCATCCAGGAGAAATTCCCCAACCTAGTAAGGTAGGCCAACATCCAAATTCAGGAAATACATAAAACGCCACAAAGATATTCCTCGAGAAGAACAACTCCAAGACACATAATTGTCAGTTTCACCACAGTTGAAATGAAGGAAAAAATGTGATGGGCAGCCAGAAAGGTCAGGTTACCCAGAAAGGGAGGCCCATCAGACTAACAGCAGATCTCTTGGCAGAAACTCTACAAGCCAGAAGAGAGTGGGGGCCAATATTCAACATTCTTAAAGAAAAGAATTTTAAACCCAGAATTTCATATCCAGACAAACTAAGTTTCATCAGTAAAGGAGCTATAAAATCCTTTACAGACAAGCAAATGCTTAGAGATTTTGTCACCACCAGGCCTGCCCTACAAGGGATCCTGAAGGAAGCACTAAACACGAAAAGGAACAACAGGTACCAGTCATTGGAGAAACATGTCAAAATGTAAACTCCATCAAGGCTAGGAAGAAACTGCATCATCTAACTAGGAAAATAACCAGTTAATATCATAATGGCAGGATCAAGTTCACACATAAC
>NW_022292132.1:0-8264 GCF_002776525.5 Piliocolobus tephrosceles
AGCCATTTCCCTGTTTGTTCTCTACACTCCAGTCCCACTGACTGTTTCACTTCCTGAACTAAAGGTGTTTAAAGCCACTGCTCTTCACTGAGATACTCCTAGACGAATATCCCAGGGGTATCCACAGAGAAGAGGGTGAAAGTGACACTTGCAGATGACATTTTAATTAAGATTAAAACTGACAAATGGCCCCAGTCTATTGCTTTTTGAAAACGAGGTCTTGGGAAAGAACCACTACTTGTCCTTGGAGAGCCTGGGCGAGTTAGAAAATGGTGCCCCTCCAGGTGAATGCAGTCCCCGTGCTGCATGGATTGGATTTCAGCGTCTACGCACCCAGGGTGAGGCACTCTGTGAAGGACGTGACCTGCACAGCCAGAATGGTGACCTCCTCTGGAGATCTCAGTCGGTTTGCTTCCAAATTGAAACAGGTATAAATAGGTTTGTCTTACTTAGAAACTGAACGACTATGGACAACTTCTGGAGCTCCCTGGTAGCCCAGTAGTGGTTTTATAATAATCATTAATATGAAAAGCTTTTACCACAAGGCTGTAAAAGTTGTTCTTTGCATGGCTAGGATGACATTGTATATTTACCTTTCCAAGCCAGCATGGTTCTGTCTGTGCTGGTAGCTCTGTAGCTGTTTTTCAGCGTTGAAGACCAGGTGTGATTTACAACCTAGAATGTCTCTAGCTGCTGGCATCTAAGTTTGGCATTGAGCACTTAAAGCGCCCAGACTGTGGTGTTGTACTATGTGGAGGAAGGCCTCGTTGGAGAGGCACAACATTTTTTAATCTGACATGTTTGCTCTTGTGGAAATGGCTTGAAGTATTTGAGTCCTGGCAGCAGAAAACATGGGAGGAGACTTAATTCTTGCTGAGCATGAATCATCCTATACAAATTAAAAGTGATCACTTTTAAAAGCAGTTTCATTGCTGGTATAAAACTATTCATCAATCGTTAGATTGCTTTGATGTGCATATCATATATCTGTGTGTCTCTGCCAGGATCCTAGCATGAACCTCTCCGTGAACAAACACTGAATAAATATTGCTATGATTTTGCTTATTACTGATACTTTTGTCTTTGACTTAGAGACAGTTTAGTTTCTTGTTTTTAACGCCATGTTGAATATGAGTTCTGTTATTTTTCCTTTTTTTAAATATTTATGGAAGTGCCTAAATTTTCCTAGGGGTGAGGTGGGGAATATAGGAAAGTATGAAAAACAACCACACACACACAATTCCTTTGTAATTTCAAACACTAAGGACGCTCTCTGGAGGTCATTGTCAGATCTCTCAGTAGGAACAGAATTTGAATCTGGGAGCAAGTAATCCCTCTGTAAATGTTTGTTATGATACTGGAATTGCCAAATATGCTGTATCTAATTGAATTTTATTACTGGGGCATGAAAGGCAGTTGGTTGAATGTTGCCACTGAAAAGAATATATTGTGTCCAGCAGACTGTTGCCTATATAGCGCTGTAGCTGGGTTTTTCAGGCCAGCTGCACTTTGAAAAGTTCTGGATGCTGTAAGTATTGGAAAGGTTGGGTCCTTCTGAGGGCCAGGAGGGAAGGATCTGTTCCAGGCTTCTCTCCTTGGCTTGTAGGTGGCTGTCTTCTTTTGCCTTCACATCATCTTGAATTTGGACATGTATCTCCGTGTCCAAATTTCCCCTTTTTATAAGGATTCCAGTCATACTGGATTAGGGCCCATCCAAATAGTCTTGTTTAAATTGATTATCTCTATAAACACCCTATATCCAAATAAGGTCACATGCTGAGTTCCTGGGGCTTGGGATTTCAACATATAAATTTTGAAACGACATAATTAAACCCATCACATCACCTGTAGTTGAACCGCAACACAAATTAGCCTCAGAAATCAAGTTGTATTTATTTTGTGTTTGTTTTTATTTGCTTTTTAGCTATACTTATTTTGGAATTGTCTATAAACTGAACCGATTTCCATAAAGTGGTTGACTTTTATTTCTTTTTTCCAGACCCACCCGAGTGCCATAGTATTGGTTCTGCAGTCAACACTGCGCTCATTCTCTCTCGCTACCTCATTCTCTCTTTCGCACACTCTCTCTCTCATTTGTTTCATGAGTCATTAGGCCAGAAAGTGTTGGGTAAATGAAAGCAAATATGACAGCAGCACCTTGAACAAGAGGACCGCTTCTTTCCCCCTCAAGTCCATGACCTGTAACATGTCTAACATTCTAGTTCTGAGGCTTTTAAATGTAGTTCATTGATCTGTAGTGTGTTTTCACTTGACAGCTTGCTTTAGTTACACCATTCTTGCATATCCCTCATTTTCCACCTTAGCCTTGTTTAGTTGTGCAGTTTTGACATTCACAGCTCTCCAGTGCTTTGGACTGAATGTTTATTCCAAGAAGTTGCAGCTGACTTTTCTAGCAGGTCATTCTGATGTTGTCCAGGGATGCCGTCAGACGTGCAGGTTCTTGAAGCACCTTTTCTACTATCTTCCTTTTCTACTCTGGGCCTTTCCCAGTTTCTGGGAGGTCAAGGCATCTGCCAAGCCTGTCTCTCTGCAGCCCACCGGCATCAGTCATACTTGTATGCTCCATCTGTACTTTATTGGTGTTTTTTTGTTTTTCTGTTTGTTTTGTTTTGTTTTATTTGTTTGTTTTGAGACAGGGTCTCACTCTGTCACCCAGGCTGAAGTGCAGTGGTGCAGTCACAGCTCACTGCAGCCTCAACCTCCCAGACTCAAGTGATCCTCCCACCTCAGCCTCCTGAGTAGCTGGGACTACAGCTGCCATCACACCCAGCTAATTGTTTGTTTGTTTTAGTAGAGACAAGGTCTCACTATGTTGCCTGGCTGGTCTTGAACTCCTGGGCTTAAGCGATCCTCCTGCCTCAGCCTCCGAAATTGCTGGGACTACAGGTGTGAGCCACGGTGCCCGGCTCCATCTGTACTTCAAAACTCACCCCACTCCCTGTTCCCGCAGCACGTCATGTGCTAATGTGACTGGTATGTACCCTCTTAGGCTTCTGGGCCCTGAAATACAACCCATATTTTTTCCCCGTATCCTTAGAGATCAGGTGGAATGGAAGATTTTCTCCCTTTTGTATTAAATGAGTCAAATTTTGTCTCTCCTCGAGTATATTCCAAAATATCAGTAATCTGTTAATAATAAAATGGCTTATCCCTTCAGAAAACAGAATTTAGGGTTGGTTAGATAATACACACTACCAATCATCATCATCATCATCATCATCATCATCATCCATACCTCTCTAAGGCTGTAGCAGGGTGGAATAGCATGAGCTATCGATTGTACCTGAGCAGAGGAAGGTCTGGGACCCCATCTCTCTGAAGAAATTAGGTGGCTTGAGAGGCCATCTTAGATCTGAATAATTTCAGTGCCAAAGACCAAAACCCCTTCATAAGCTGCAATTAGACTCTCCCTGATTGCCATGCCTGGCTTTCTGTTGGAGAAAATCCTAGAGGAAAACAAAACTCCCAAGGAGCTGGGTAGCCAAGAGAGGAGCCCAGACTTTCCATCTTCCATCTGGTGACCTGATGGTTCTGGCATTTGACCTCTCTGAAGATAAGAAGCCCAGGGTATTACACATGAATTCCAATATCTGAATTGGCAAAAGTACTCTTTCCAGGATAGATATGCTATCAGAGCTTAGATATAAGGATGTTTTAAAAATTTCATTCAGAGATCAGGCGTAGTGGCTCACACCTATAATCCCAGCACTTTAGGAGACTTAGGCGGTGGATCACCTGAGGTCAAGAGTTCGTGACCAGCCTGACCAACATGGCGAAACCCCGTCTCTAATAAAAATACAAAAATTAGCCAGGTATGGTGGCACACGCCTGTAATCCCAGCTACTTGGGAGGCTGAGGCAGGAGAATCACTTGAACCTGGGAGGCAGAGGTTGCAGTGAGCCCAGATCTCAGCACTACACTCCAGTCTAGGCAACAGAGCGAGACTCCGTCTCAAAAAAAAAAAAAAAAAAAAAAAAAAAAAAATTCACTCAGAGACCTGAAGTGTCAGACCCAGCAATAGTTCTTTGACCTTTGGTTTGACGTCAGTCCTACCTTTGGTTTGACGTCAGTCCTGTGAGCTAGCTCTCTAGCACTAGGGACCATTCTTGTGTTTAGTTTCACCTCCTCTCTTCTTGGGATAGATCACAATCAAATAGCTCCTAGTTCCTTCCTTTGGGAAGACAATGACCTTGCCTTCCCCACACACATCCATACAGCACTACTCCATGGACTCCACACCCCAAGTCCAGAATAGTCAGGGTGGCTACTCTAGGACTAATCTCTTTTCCTATCTCCTGGTGAAATGGTTTTAGCAGACATTTGTACCTGGCAGCTGTTAGTTTCCCCTCTCATCACTATATTAAGACATCCTTGGCCAAGCATGGTGGCTCGTGCCTGTAATCCCAGCACGTTGGGAGGCTGAGATGGGAGAATCACTTGAGCCCACAAGTTCAAGACCAGCCTGGGCAACACAGGGAGACCTTGTCTCTACTTAAAATAAAAAAAATTAGCCAAGTGTAGTGGTACACACCTGTGGTCCCAGCTACTTGGGAAGCTGAGGCAGGAAGATCACTTAAGCCCTGGAGGTTGAGGCTGCAGTGAGCTGTGATTGGGCCATCGCACTCCAGCCTATGTGACAGAGCGAGACTCTGTATTTTAAAAAAAGAGAATAAAAGACCTCCTAACCCATGACTTCTTTAACTGTTTGCTTACACATTGGGGCCTTCAGCAGATTAAGAAAGCCTTGGTGAGCTCCTGAATAGTGATGCTAGGCCTCAGCACGTACAAAGGAGTCCTGGAGTATGTTCATGGTTCTGCTTAGCTTTTAGAGCAGACCTCTTTTTACTGCCAGACTCCTAAGCTACTAATGGGTCAGTTGTCAGGGATGGGTATATGCAGAGAGAGCCTGTCTGCAGATTTTTCTACTCATTCTCTATCAGGTGCTAATTTCAAACAGAAAGGACAGCCTGCAATACAATAGAGCTTTCCTTTGGGAGGAATTTTTTCAATAAAAAAAATAAGCTATGACAGGTTTTACTTCAACAAAGAATTGTTACGTAACTGGAATCATAAAGATTCTTGCATTTATATTGAAATAAATGTTTGGGTGATTTATTTTCCACAACTTCAAAATGACAATTGCTATTAATTAATGAAACAGAAAAATTCCATGCTAACTAAAAGAAGCAACTGGTGGTATTTGCTAGTATTAATACCTTCTAGTTACAAGTTGGCTATCTGAGAAACCCTTCTTGATTTGGTTCGTTAACCCAATGAATGAATCATGAACAGGAGATCCAGCCACAGAAAACTACAGTTCCTACAAACAGATCCTAGGAAGGTTTGACACCATGGGAGTTCTGAGCTTGGGCTACTCACCACATTTATTGCCACTCTTTAGACCCCGAAAGCCTCAGCAAAGTGTATGTCTCTTAAGATCCTATTATCCAGCTTTAACTCCCTTTCCCAAATCCAGGAAATTATACAAGTTATTTAGAAAATTTTTGTGTTGCATGTTTTCGGTAAGATGTTAAGACGTTAAAAAATGGCACTCCAACTTTGTGTTTTGTTGCATAATAGAAGAGAGCGAAGAAAGGGTAACATCAAAAAGACCATAATCATACATGCAAAATGCATGTCCACACCCAACAGAGGGGTGGGAGGAATTCAAGACCAGTTTGTGTTGGATTCCAAGATAAAAAGAGACTAAGTGGATGTGCCTGTGTTTCCTCAAGGGAGGAATTTATGGTATTTACTAGCACAAAGCAATCACTTAAAAGTTGAGTCAAATATTCCTGTACTTGCTTATAGGCATAGTCTATAATAAGGTAATGATTCATCTAGTTCCAGCTTCACAGCAATAATCTTGGGTTATAGAAGTGGAAAAAGGATTACATTTATCTGTTTCAATCTCATTTTACAAACAAGGAAAATGAAGCCTGGAAAATTTGTTTGAGCAATATGCTCTGTAACATCTCATAACTCCCAGTGGTATCATTTTCCACAAAAGAGGCAGAGTAGAGGGAAGAAAATAGTGTCCATGGGCCAGGGTCAGGGACCAGCCATACTCCAGTCCCTGTTGGTGACTGCCCCCAGCCATCCTGGTGGCCTCAGCTGAGACCCAGGCCCTCCCCCAAAAGAGGTGTCCCAGGATAACTCAGGTATCACTAGTCATCTGGCAGATAAAGGCAAAGTTTGTATGAAAGTGGCAATTTTGGGGGGACATTTAAATGTTTCCATGCCTCATTTTCCTCTTCTATAAAAAGGGAATAATAGTATGTTTGTTCTAAATCACTTGGATACTTACTAAGCACTTAATAAATATTAGTTGTTATTATTTTCTTTTTCCCATTCTCACTTTTCCCTCTCTGCCTTCCTCCCTCCTCTTTTGCCTCCTTTCCTTTTTATAACCCATCTCCATTGTTTTCAAGCAAAATATACAGGGCATGAGAGGTATTTTTCTTTAAAAATCTGGCTATTTTTGTGTTTTCTTCCCAGAATTTCCAGAACTCAGTTTTATCAGTATATTTTGAGAACCCCACTGGGGGACATTTAGTTTGTTTCCAGGTTTGTTTTGGTTCTATTGGAATCCCTCCTCTTCTACTTTGTAGCCCTGTGATCTCTTCAAGAGATGATGATCTTTGATGGCATTTTGGGGGTGATGTTCAGGTGGCAGCCAAATTGGAGGGGACCATGGAGCAGCATGTGGGACTACTAATTCTAAGGGCATCATTGTGGAGAGTAAGCGCTAGATCGTAACATAGGAAGGGTGAGGGAAATGTCTGGGAGTGTTTTTTTGTTTGTTTGGAGCTGGGATTTTTAGATCCAGAAGATTTTCAACATATTTATTAGTTTAGCAGAAGGAAACAGAGGAATGGAAGAGATTGAAGATGTAAAAGGGTGAGGGAATACTTGTCTGAAATTGGCATGAGATCAAGAATAAAAGGGCGAAGACTTCCTGTGATGGAAGGCCAGGAGCCAGGAACAGACAAGCAAGTCTACACAGGAGCTTTAGAAAGAGGGTTCCCCAGGATAGGCTTTGAGATTCTTAGTGTGGAGGGATCTGGAGTAATCTGCTGAGATTAAGTGTTGGAGGAATAGGAACAGATTAGGGGAGAGTTTTATAGGAATTTTTAGAGACAGCCATTATGAGAAATGTGACAGGGAGGGAACTAATGATGGATAAAAAGATTCTTGAGTACCATTAAGTGCCCAGTCAAGATTTGACAGCAGGCGTTTGAAGTGGAGCCAACTCAACTTTCTCTGGCTGTGCTTGGTACAGCTAAGTCAAGAGGGAGCAAGATGTTTCATGAGGAAAAATAAATTTTTAACACTCTACTACTCTTTAACGGAGAGCAGGAATTGAAGCATCCTGATATGAAGACAATTCAAAGACATCCAATAGAGATGGCATAAATAACAAAAATTTGAGAAGTGTATTGTTCCTCAGCCTTGTTTTTAGGCTCCAGTAAACACCCCATTAAGTAGAATGTATACCTTTATCACTTAGAATACTCAAGTTTCAGGGTGCCACTTAAAAATAAGGCAGATGCTGTAGTTGGCTAGGGAAAAGGTATGTCTCTGTCAGGTGGGATCCCTTCATCAGGTCCATGAGATGGACTTGATTGGAAGCAAATACAGAATTGGAGATGGTCAATTGAACGGAAGCTCCTCAGTTCCTAGATCAATTTCTGGTACATGGTAGGTAAAAGAGAAATACTCTGTGAATAAAGTACAGTTGTCCCTTGGTATCCATGGAAGATTGATTCTAGAATCTCCTGAGGAGGAGCCTCTCCATAGAGGCTCAAGTTCCTTATATAAAATGATGTAGTATTTGCATATAACCTGCACACATCCTCCTATATATGTTAAATCATCTCTAGATTACTTAGAATACCTACTACAATGCAAATGCTATATAAATACTCTACTGTATTTTAAAATTTCTATTATTTTTTTTCTTTGAATATTTTAAATCTGTGGTTGGTTGAATTCATGGATATGAAATCCATGGATATGGAGGGCTGACTATATATATCTGTATGTATTTGAGTAAATGTATGAACTTATTCATGTCACTTTGGAGCACTAGTCATATGAGACATTGTAAAATGTGGAAAATCCTGACTATCTTGGTCTTTTGGTAGCCCTGCCCACGTCACTTAACATGTAGCTGTGGTAAAAGCAAATTTTCAAGTTCCTGTCAAGACAGTTCAACACATTTACTCTCTTCTGCTTCTCTG
>NW_022292133.1:0-580 GCF_002776525.5 Piliocolobus tephrosceles
AGTAAAGAAGTGGTTGAACTTTGTTATAATTTATTAACGTAGAGTGTCTTTTGTTTTTGTTTGTTATCCTGACGTCTTTTGTTTGTTCTTCTTTGTTACCCTCTGATTATCTGACACTTGGAAACAATAACAACAACAACAACAACAACAACAACAAGAAAACGATGTTTTTTTAACACCTCACTTTTTCCATTCTCCTTTTGGGCATATTTTTCTCTATTAAACTATGGCTTCTTTGATGATTTTATTTATAATTGCTTTCTAATATTGTTGAATAATGCCTGGGCATAGTAGGAGCTTGATAACTGTATGTTGTTGTTTGCTTGTTTGTTTGTGTGAAAGAATTGTGAATGAAAAACTAAAAAGAAGACTTTCTCTCCCTTAGAATGTGCCTCCCCCAAATTCTTCTTGTCATCATTTAGGTCTTTCAATTTTTTTAATGAACATATAGTAATTGTACATATTTATAAGCTACATAGTGATGTTGTGATACATGCAATGTATAGTGATCAGATCAGAGTGATCAGCATATCCATCATTTCAAAGTTTTATCATTTCTTTGATTTCGGAATATTTGATA
>NW_022292133.1:680-2206 GCF_002776525.5 Piliocolobus tephrosceles
TGTGATACATGCAATGTATAGTGATCAGATCAGAGTGATTAGCATATTCATCATTTCAAAGTTTTATCATTTCTTTGATTTTGGAATATTCGATATCACCTTTCTAGCCATTTGAAACCATATATTGTTAACTACAGTCATCTTATAGTGTTATAGAACACTATAATTTATTTTTTCTTTCTAGTTGTAACTTTCAATCCTTTAACAAATTTCTCTCTATCTCTCCCTCTTCCGCCTGCCTTTCCAAGCCTCTAGTGTCTTCTGTTACAGTTTTTTTCTTTCATGAGATCAACTTTTTAAAGATTCCACATATGAATGTGAGCATACAGTGTTAAACTTTCTGTTCCTGGCTTATTTCACTAAACATAATGTCCTCCAGTTCCATCTATGTCGAGGCAACATAGCCTCAAAAGATAGAATTTCATTGTTTTTGATGGATGAATAGTACTCTATTGTTGAAAACATTGGTCGATTCTATATCTTGGCTGTTGTGAATAGTGCTTCAATAAACATGGGGTGCAGATGTTTCTTTGATACACCAATTCATTGTTCTTTGGATAAATAACCAGTAGTGGGATTGCTGCAACACAAGGTAATTCTACTTGTAGTATTTTGAGGAACCTCTGTAGTGGCTACACTTGTTTTCATTCTCACCAACAGTGTATGAATTCCCTTTTCCCAACATCCTCACCAGCATTTTTTATTTTTTGCCTTTAGTAATAGCCATCCTAATTGGTAAAATGATACTTCATTGTGGTTTTTATATGCATCTCCTTAATGATTAGTGATGTTGAACATTATTTCATATATTTATCGGTCACTTGTATGTTTTCTTCTGATACATGTCTGATCAGATCATTTGTCCATTTTGTAATTGGATTATTTGATTTTTGATGTTTCGATGTTCGAGTTCCTTGATATATATATGACCCCGGCTAGATGAATAGTTTGCAAATATTTTCTCTTATTCATTAGATTGTCTTTTCCCTCCATTGATATTTTTCCTTTGCTGTGCAGCAGCTTTTCAGCTTCATATAATTTCATTTATTTACTTTTGCTTTTGTTGCCTGTGGTTTTTTTTTTTTTCATAATAAATACCAAGATAGTTTATTTTTTTAAAATGATGACTGTAGTAAATATAGTTTAACTTAAAAACAACATGGTGCTAGCATCGTCATTAACAAGCTCTGTGATTTTGTTTTTTTTTAATTTTTTTAATTTTTATTTTTTAATTTTTAATTTTTATTATACTTTAAGTTCTAGGGTACATGTGCATAACGTGCAGGTTTGTTACATATGTATATATGTGCCATGTTGGTGTGCTGCACCCATCAACTCGTCAGCACCCATCAATTCATCATTTATATCAGGTATAACTCCCCAGTGCAATCCCTCCCCCCTCCCCCCTCCCCATGATAGGCCCCAGTGTGTGATGTTCCCCTTCCCGAGTCCAAGTGATCTCATTGTTCAGTTCCCACCTATGAGTGAGAACATGCGGTGTTTGGTTTTCTCTTCTTGTGATAGTT
>NW_022292133.1:2306-35268 GCF_002776525.5 Piliocolobus tephrosceles
CCCAGTAGTGGGATGGCTGGGTCATATGGTACATCTAGTTCTAGATCTTTGAGGAATTGCCATACTGTTTTCCATAATGGTTGAACTAGTTTACAATCCCACCAACAGTGTAAAAGTGTTCCTATTTCTCCACATCCTCTCCAACACCTGTTGTTTCCTGATTTTTTAATGATTGCCATTCTAACTGGTGTGAGATGGTATCTCATTGTGGTTTTGATTTGCATTTCTCTGATGGCGAGTGATGATGAGCATTTTTTCATGTGTCTGTTGGCTGTATGAATGTCTTCTTTTGAGAAATGTCTGTTCATATCATTTCCCCACTTTTTGATGGGGTTGTTTGTTTTTTTCCTGTATATTTGTTTGAGTTCTTTGTAGATTCTGGAAATTAGCCCTTTGTCAGATGAGTAGATTGCAAAAATTTTCTCCCATTCTGTAGTTTGCCTGTTCACTCTGATGGTAGTTTCTTTTGCTGTGCAGAAGCTATTTAGTTCAATTAGATCCCATTTGTCAATTTTGGCTTTTGCTGCCGTTGCTTTTGGTGTTTTAGACATGAAGTCCTTGCCCATGCCTATGACCTGAATGGTACTACCTAGATTTTCTTCTAGGGTTTTTATGGTATTAGGTCTAACAAAATTGTCCCTGTTTGCAGATGACATGATTGTATATTTAGAAAACCCCATCGTCTCAGCCCAAAATCTTCTTAAGCTGATAAGCAACTTCAGCAAAGTCTCAGGATACAAAATTAATGTGCAAAAATCACAAGCATTCTTATACACCAGTAACAGACAAGCAGAGAGCCAAATCAGGAATGAACTTCCATTCACAATTGCTTCAAAGAGAATAAAATACCTAGGAATCCAACTTACAAGGGATGTAAAGGACCTCTTCAAGGAGAACTACAAACCACTGCTCAGTGAAATCAAAGAGGACACAAACAAATGGAGGAACATACCATGATCATGGATAGGAAGAATCAATATCGTGAAAATGGCCATACTGCCCAAGGTTATTTATAGATTCAATGCCATCCCCATCAAGCTACCAATGAGTTTCTTCACCAAATTGGAAAAAACTGCTTTAAAGTTCATATGGAACCAAAAAAGAGCCCGCATTGCCAAGACAATCCTAAGTCAAAAGGACAAAGCCGGAGGCGTCACACTACCTGACTTCAAACTATACTACAAGGCTACAGTAACCAAAACAGCATGGTACTGGTACCAAAACAGAGATATAGACCAATGGAACAGAACGGAGTCCTCAGAAATAATGCCACACATCTACATCCATCTGATCTTTGACAAACCTGACAAAAACAAGAAATGGGGAAAGGATTCCCTATTTAATAAATGGTGCTGGGAAAATTGGCTAGCCATCAGTAGAAAGCTGAAACTTGATCCTTTCCTTACTCCTTATACGAAGATTAATTCAAGATGGATTAGAGACTTAAATGCACATCTAATTTTGTTTTTAAACTGAGAACCAGGAAAACTTAGTACATATCAATTAGTTGTATCTTTCTAGCTATGATGCTTTGTTTTGATAATACTGCAAATGATTTCACCGTCAGGACTTGGATGTAATTCATGTAAAATGTAGCCCTTGAAATACTACTCCAACATCCAGTCCGACAAATGTACTCGTTTACCAGTCATCTTCTCAGGAAAGAAACCTCAATCATTATTTACACCGGAAAATTAAGAGTTGCATTTGTTCCCTCCTTTTTGTTATCCCCTCGGTACAATCAATAAGTGCGATAACGTACCTTCAAAATAGTTCCCAAATAACTCCATTGCCCCATCTTGCTTTTTAACAATACCCTGTTCAAGCAGGTATCTTCATTTATTTCCACTATTGAACTGCCTCTTTCTGATATCTCTCTATGATTAAATCCTTCTAAGTATTTTTATCGACAGCAACTGAAGTGATACACTTTTTAACATACATCATTATTATATTGAAATCCTGCTTGAAATGATGTAAGAGGTGGGTAAATCTTTTCTATTGAATATATAAAGGTATCCCTTTTCTTTCTAAAATGACGTTAAATGACCATAACAGGTAAGGAAAATAATAGGTATAAAAATGAGAAGAGATCGAGTTTAACAATTTCAAAAAATCAGTTAAATGAGCAATAACTGACTTGACACATCTCAGAAAACTGTTATGAAACTTACAAGGAGAAAAACCATAAGAAGCAGGTTCTTTCTGTTGCAGTTCTCAGAAACTAGGTGCATACAAGCACAGTTCAGAGTTAGATGAAAATCAGAAGGAATAATTGAAAGTTTCTATAAAAAGTAGTTGTGTAACACCAGATACTTTCCCCCATTCTAAGGGATCTGGGAAAACACCAACACAAGGGAAGGACAAATAGATACGGATTTTAAAATATTTATTTCCTTATTTCCTTGAGTTGTAGCATATTACATATATACATGCACTATGCTCTTTTCACTCTGTTTCATAGAGATCTTCATTCATTCTCACAGACTCATAGTACTCTACTATATGAGCTGGACCATGATTTATTCAAACATTATCTTAAGTATGGGTTCACAGTTTTTTTCTTCCCAATAATTGTCATTACAAATGATGCCACATACAACTTTTTCTGGGTAACTATTTTTGTATTACTGGAAACATGTCTCAGAGTGAATTCTTAGAAGTGAACTTGGGGGATCAAAGAGTTAAAAAACCTATGTAGTTTTAGTTAGACGTTGCTAAATTCACCTCCTGAGGGAATGTACAGTTTTGTGGCCATTTCAACATAGCTTCTCAAAAAGAATGAGTGGTCAAACGTTTTTAATTTTTAAAACATTGTATAAGTGAGAATTGACATTGTCATGTAGTATGTTTAAAGACAGCGTTTTTTTTTTTTTTTTTTTTTTTTAGATGGAGTCTTACTCTGTTGCCCAAGCTGGAGCCCAGTGGTGCGATCTCTGGTCACTACAAGTTCCACCTCCTGCGTTCACGCCATTCTCCTGCCTCAGTTTCCCGAGTAGGTGGGACTACAGGCGCCCGCCACCATGCCCGGCTACTTTTTTGTATCTTTAGTGGATATGGGCTTTCACCGGATTAGCCAGGATGGTCTTGATCTCCTGACCTCATGATCTGCCTGCCTCGGCTTCCCAAAGTGCTGGGATTACAGGTGTGAGCCACCACCCGTGGCCTAAAGAAACATTTAAGAATAGTTTTAGTTTATGGAAAAATTCTGCAGTACACAGACTTCCCATATACCCAGACTTTCCCTTATTACTACCTTCTTACATTGACTCAGCACATTCATCACAATTAATAAACTGATAGTGATACATTATTATTAACTAAAGTCTATTCCACATTAAAATTTCTAACATTTTACCTAATCTACTTTTTTCTATTTTAAAATTCCATCCAAGATATCATTTAGATACGAGGTCTCCTTAGGCTACTCTTGGCCATGACAATTTGTCAGACTTTCTTTGTTTCATAGAATGTCCCTCATCTCTGTCCTGTCTGACATGTTTCTCATGATTAGGGTATGTGTTTACAGAAACAAAAATATAAAAGTGAAGCATCATTTTCATCATATTCCAAGGGTTCGTATTATCAAGACTTGTCACTATTGAGGTGAACCTTGATCACAAATAGTATTTGTCTGGTTTCTTCATTGTAAAGTTACTCTTTTCCTCTTTTGTTCCCATGCATTATTTAGAAGAAAGTCACTATGGACAGCCCATATTTAAGGAGGGAGTTATGCTTTACTTCCTTGAAAATGAAATCTAGATAAATTATCTAGAATTCTTCTGCATGAGCAATGTGTTTACTCTCAATATATTTATTCCAATATTGTATCAGTATGGACTCTTGAATAATAATTCCTGTGTTTCTTTGGCATGCCCCCTTCATTGTGTGTGCATGTATGTGTGTGTATGTGCGTGTGTGCATATGTGTGTGTGTATGTGAAATATGGTTTGACTCTGTGTCACCACCAAAATCTCATGTTGAATTGCAATTCCTAATGTTGGGGGAGGTACCAGATGGGAGTTGATTGGATCATGGGGGCAGATTTCCATCTTGCTGTTCTCGTGATAAACAGTGAGTTCTCATAAGTTCTCTGGTTGTTTAAAACTGTGTAGCATTTCTCATTTTGTACTGTCTCCTGCTTTGTCATGGTAAGACATACTTTTGTAACTTTCCTGAGGCTTCCTAGCCATGCTTCCTGTATAGTAAGAAGAATTGTGAGTCAAGTAAACTTCTTTTCTTCATAAATTACCCAGTCTCAAGTATTGCCTGATAGCAGTGTGAGAACAAATACAGAAAATTGGTACTGGGAGTGGAGCTTTGCTATAAAGATACCTGAAAATATGGAAGTAAATTTGGAATTAGGTAATGGGCAGAATTTGGAAGTTTGGAGGACTCAGAAGAAGATAGAAAGATGAGGGAAAGTTTGAAACTTCCTAGAGACTTGTTGTGTGGCTGTGGCCAAAATGCTGATAGTGATATGGACAGCAAAGTCTAGGCTGAGGTGGTCTCAGATGAAAATGAGGAACTTATCAGGAAGTAGAGCAAAGATCACTCTTGTTATGCTTTAGCAAAGAGACCGGCAACATTTTGCCCCTGTTCTAGAGATCTGTGGAACTTTAAACTTGAGAGAGATAATTTAGGGTATCTCATGGAAGAAATTTCTAAGCAGCAAAGCATTCAAGATGTGGCCTGTCTGCTTCTAATAGCACATGCTAGTTTGCATGAACAAAGAGATTATCTGAAACTACAACTTAATATTTTAAAGGGAAACAGAGCACAAAAGTGTGGAGAATTTGCAGCCTGAACATGTGGTTGTAAAGAAAAACCCATATTCTAGGTAAGAATTTAAGCCAGCTGCAGAAATTTGCATAAGAGGTGCCAAATGTTAATAGCCAAGACAATGAAAGAAATAATTCCAAGGCATTTCAGAGACCTTCAGGGTAGCCCATACCATCACAGGCCTGGAGAATTAGGAGGAAACAATGGTTTCATGGGACAGTCCAGGGCCTCAGGACATGGCAGCCTGCATTGTAGCTACTCCACCTCAAACTGCAGCTGAAAGGGGCAAAGGTACAACTCGGGCCATTGCTTCAGAGGAGGCAAGTACCGTGCCCTGGAAGCTTCCACTTGGTGTTGAGCCTGTGGGTGCACAGAGGGCAAGAGTTAATGCTTGGGAGCCTCCACCTAGATTTTAAAGGATGTATGGAAATGCCTGGATGTACAGGCTAAAATCTACTGCAGGGGTGGAACCCTCATGGTAAACCTGTACTAGGGCAGTGCACAACAGCAATGTGGGGTTGGAACCCCCACACAGAGTTTTCACTGGGGCACTGCCTAGTGGAGCTATGAGAAGAGGGCCACTGGCCTCCAGACCCCAAAATTGTAGATCCACCAACAGCTTCCATCATGTTCCTGGAAAAACCACAGGCACTCAATGAGAGACTATAAAAGCAGCTGTGGGGCTGTACCCTGCAGAGCCAGAGGAGTAGAGCTACCCAAAGCCTTGGGATTACACCCTTTGCATTAGTGTGACCTGGATGTCAGACATGGAGTCAAAGGAGATTATTTGGGACCTTGGATATTTAATGACCACCCTGCTGGGTTTCAGACCTACATGGGGTCTGTAGCTGCTTTGTTTTGGACAATTTTTCCCATTTAGAATGGGAACATTTACTCAATGCCTGTATCCCTATTGTATCTTGGGAATAACTAACTTGTTATTGATTTTATAGACTCATAGGTGAAAGAGACTTGCCTTGTCTCAGATGAGACTTTGGATTTGGACTTTTGAGTTAATGCTAGAATGAGTTAAGCCTTTGGGTGACTGTTGGGAAGGCATGATTTTATTTTGAAATGTGAGAAGAAAATGAGATTTGGGAGGGGCCAGGTGCTAAATGATCCAGTTTGTCTCTGTGTCCCCTTGGAAATCTCATATTGAATTGTAGTTTCCAGTGTTGGGGAAGGGACCTGATGGTAGGTGATTCAATCATAGGAGCAGATTTTTTTGCTTGCTGTTCTCATGTCATTGAGTTCTTCCATAATCTGGTTGTTTCAAAGTATGTAGCATTTCCTCCTTTGTTTCTCCCACTCTACCATGTTAACATGGACTTGCTTTTTCTTTGTCTTCTGCCATGATTGTCAGTTTCCTGAGGCCTCCCAGCCATGCTTCTTGTGCAACCTGCTGAACTGTGAGTCAATTAAACCTCTTCATTCATGACCCAGTCACAGATAGTTCTTTATTACAGTATGTAAACTAACTAACACAGCGTGTGTGTGTATACTTCCTTAATTTCTAGCTGTACAAAATGCTTTCTGTTCACCTTGTATATATCCTGCCCCAGACCTAGAGTCAGTCATTTCTGCTAGCACTCCTGGTTTCTTTTATTAGATAATGGTATTTGAAAATAAGCTCTGGCTCTAAGTATATTTATTTTTAATGAGAGTGTTGTCGCTTCCAGGCCCTGTAAGCTGACAGGGAATATATATGTGTGTATATTATGCAGATTATATATAAATACATTCATACATATTTCTATATGAAACTATGTGTATCTGTGTGAAGCACAACAGGAGTTCATACTTATTTCTCTAAATCAAATTCATTGTCACATGGATTGTTCCACCTTCGCCTCTTTCTTCTCTGAAAAGTCACACACAACAGTCAGAAACTTGGCTTTTACTACCCATCACCAATTTACTTAAACATTAAATTCTTTTATTCATGTTTTGTGGTTTCAGAATTATTAACTCATATTCCTGTGCAAATGACTTCTTCAATGAGAGTACAGGCTTATGGTCAGCTTGCCTTTAGTCTTAGAGACTCTACTTATTTCCAAATATACATAGGTTTCTACCTTTTCTCTTGAACTCCTCCAGCAAGTTTGTTTCACACATATAATCCAGTGAGGTTCCATTCTCTCCTTTTGCATATTATCATGAGATCCCTGAAGATCCTAAACATTTATTTGCACGTATTAGGTTCATTTTTTGCATCAAGTTCTTGATAAACATATTATGTCGTGTATCCACTGTCACAGTATCATATAAAATTAGCATCACTGTCCTGTGCTGTACCTATTCAATCCCTTCCCGTGTCATTCATGACAGGCACTACCATGTTTATCATCTCAATAGCTTGGCGTTTTCCAGAATGTCATTTAATGGTAACATGCCTTTTCAGATTGGCTTTTTTCACTTAGTAATATGCATTTAAGATTCATTTGTGTCTTAGTGTTTCTTTTTATCTTATTACTTTTAAACTCTGGCTATCATTTGAATGGGTGCTCTCCAAGATTCAAGTGTTGCCAATATGATGGTATTAAGGGGTGGGGCCTTTAAAAGATGATTAGGTCATGAGGGTTCCTTTCTCATTAATGGGACTAAGGCTTGTATAAAAGAGGCTTCTTGAAGCGTTCAGCTGGCTTGCTAGCTTGATCTTCAGCTCTAGTTCCTGTTTCTTCTAAGTAAGGATGCAGCAAGAAGGCCTCACTAGATGCCAGCACCTTTATCTTGGGATTCCCAGACTCCAAAACTGTGAGAAAGAAACGTCAGTTCTTCACAAATTACTCAGTCTCAGGTATTTTGTTGTATCAGCACAAAATAGACTAAAACAGTTCTGAATTGTATTTTATTGTATGAGTGTATTTTAGTTTGCTTATCCATGTACCTACTGAAGGATGTGTTAAGCTATTCTTGCATTGCTATAAAGAAACACCTGGGATGGGCATGGTGGCTCACACCTGTAATCCCAGCACTTTGGGAGGCCTAGGTGGGTGGATCACGAGGTCAGGAGATCGGGACCATCCTGGCTAACACGGTGAAACCCCATCTGTACTAAAAGTACAAAAATATTAGCTGGGCATGGTAGCGGGCACCTGTAGTCCCAGCTGCTTGGGAGGCTGAGGCAGGAGAATCACTTTAACCCAGGAGGCAGAGTTTGCAGTGAGCCAAGATCATGCCAGTGTACTCCAGCCTGGGTGACAGAGTGAGACTCTGTCTCAAAAGAAAAGAAACACCTGAGGCTAGGTAAAAAGTACTTAGTCGGCAAATGGTTCTGTGGGCTTTACAGGAAGCATGATGATGGCATCTGCCTCTAGTGAGGCCTCAGGAAGCTTACAATCATGACAGCAGTCAACAGAGAGCCAGCATGTCAACATGGTAAGCACAAAAGCAAGAGAGTGGTGTGAGGAGTTGGCAAACGTTTAAACAACCAGATCTTGTGTGAATGAACTGACAAAAACTCACTTATCACATACGGGGATGGTGCTAAGCCATTCATTGGAGATGCACCCCCTTAATGGAATGACCTCCCACCAGGCCCCGATTCCAGCATTTGGAATCACATTTCAACATGAGATTTGGAAGGGACAAACCTCCCCAGCATATAAGAAGACATCTTGTTTGTTCCCAGTGTTTGGTAATTATAAAGAAAACCATTACAAACATTCATACATAGTCTTTTGTGTACATATATCTTAAAATTAATTGGGTGAAAACCTAACAGCAAGACTTCTGGGGTGGTATGGTGAGACTATATCTTGCTACATAAGAAACTCCCAAACTGTCTTCAAAAGTGGCTATACCATTTTGCATTTTTTGCCAACAATAGATGAGTTCCTGTTGCTGGGCATCTTCACCAGAAGTCAATATTGCCAGGGTTGTTAGATTTTTAGTCAGACTACAGAGATAGCAACAAACAGAAAACAAGAAAACATGGAATAAATAGAAGCAGTACAGATATCAAAAGATTATTTAAAAATTAGCATCCTCACAGAAATAAGACAGTGTATTGAAACCATGGAACAGAAAAACATTATAAAAAGACATCCATAAGACAAGAGTTTTCAAAGTGAAAATGTGGCAGCAGACCGTAAAAATTCAACAGAATGGTTTAAAATGAATATATATGGATCATATTTGTGAATAAATGGAAGAGAGAGAGAGTCAAGAAGATATAAACCAAGAGAGAAAAGAAAAGGAAATTAGGTAATTTTGATTGCAACATCAAATTAATAGATTGAACAAAGTGAAAGCAACCATATTTTCCAGAATTAATAGAGTCAAAATTCCTGAACTTGAAAAAAATAATGTTCCAAAGAAAATAGAACAAGTACAATAAAAGAAAAAAGACCCACGTTAAGACAAATTTTGGCAAAATTTGAAAGTACTAAGGATAAAGGGATCATACTAAAATATTTTAGGGAGGGGAAAATCAGAACAACAAAAAGAAACTATGAAAATAATCAAAATGAGTGACATTGGCCTTCTCCTAAGATGATACCAGAAACTGGAAAACCAAATATACCTAGAATCCAATACCCAGTTGTACTGTGCTTATTCTTTGTCAATGAACAACATTATTTCTTAAAGCTATTCCACATTTATTCATTACTTCAAATCCTAGTACTATCAAGTTCTCCTTCCTCAGTTACACAGTTAATACAAGTTTATTCCTTTCACCATAAACATTGTTCTTTATATGCACCAAATTGTCTATTTCTATTTTTGTCTGTTTTTTATGTCTGCTTATTTCTACTACTATTTGTGTATGAAGCTCTGTTGCACAAATCTGCTCATTTCTATACTTCTGATGCATAGAATAGTGCTCCACTTAATAGATACACTTAATGAATTAGTAAATATTATACTAATAAAGAGCTCTAGCTTTCCTGTATGTTTCCCTTTAGTGGGAATTAGATACTTGAATTCTCCCTTTATCTGAAACCAGGCTAACTTTTCAAGGAAGGACAGGAAGTACATCTACTAACCTCATCATCATCTTAAAATTACATCATCATCATTTTAAAGATATTACCTTTGTGTTTACTGTGATGTAATTACTATACATATCCTCATTACCAAAGATCCATGTGATTCTAGTAGAGATTTTCATGTTCTGGAGCAGGCTTCACTCTTTAACTGTTCATGCCCATCACATACAGCCTACTCATCGTTTTTCCTCCTGATTTCTTGGCGTCACTTGATGTGTACTTGGATCACAGGCTCCAGGATCTTAAAATCGATACAAATTTGCCAGTTAAACTCTATTCGTGGGAATTTTCTGAAGAGTGCAGTCTGATTTTTAAATTACACATCTGAGCATACAAATGCAGCTGTTTTTACAAGGAAGGCATCTGGGAGACCTCTGTGGAAGAGAGGCATAGACAGGAGGGTATTTCTGAGTTTTGCAGGAAGTCATTGCAGGGCAAGAGTGTCTTTGTATGTTTTTCTTCAAACATAGTGACATAAAATTCACCCTCAATAAATTATTTCCAAATTGAAAGCCAACATTGTGAAGAACTGAGATGTCATGGGGTTGGCACTACAGTAGAAATGGAGTTGCTTCACTTTTTCTTTAATTTGGGACATGTACTTTTTTTTCTCTTTATAGCAGTGTAATGCCTAAGGAGATTACTCTTTCTTCCTCTTTCCAAGTTTATATTAGTGTTCTAAATAAACAAAGACAGTCACTCTTTCTGTGCACGTCTGGGTATTTGTCTGGGCTTTGTAGTCATTTTCTCTCTGCCAGTCATAAAGTGATGTCTTTACATAAAAATCTTGCCTCAATTTCTTCTTTCATTTTAGCTTCTGTCTTGAATTTTAACCCTTTTAGTTGCCAGGAAGATTATAAGGTTACAGATAGTTAGTTCCTGCTTCCTACCTTTTTTAATTCTAGTAGGAAGGAAAAGGAGAGAAACAATGATATGTTTTGCCAAAAGGCTCATCCTTCTCAGCATTTTCTAATATATTATTTCCTGTCAAATCTGCTCCAAATAATCTCATATTCACCCCCATCCAACATTCCTTACGAAAGGATTTTGAGGAACACCTGAAAATATGTATACAGAAATGCTTCACAGACTTTAAAGATTTGTTGGATTAGTCGATGGATTGATTTTTGTGTACATAGTTATATTATCTGAGTATTGTTGAGAAAGTCTTCTAAAGCAAAAATAGTCTTACAAAAACAGCAGGAAATACAGAAAGTTGTCATCATTTGGAAAAATCTCCCAGGACTTTTATTAACATGTAAGATGTAACGCATAAAAAGACAGAATGAAAATTGATTCATAATATATCTTGAATATAAGTCTAAGAGTTTCATGTTTATCCCTGTAAAGGAACATCCTTGTGAAAGTAAGTATTTAGTAAAATCAGTTCTGCAATTTCTTGCAGGTTGGATTTGCATGGCACAGCTGGAAGTAGAGATTAGAGAAAACTCACATAGCTCATGGTTACAGTCATAAGAAGTTGACCAAGGCATTCCTTGATTGGACCATGTCATGTAAAGACTTTACTTGGCATACATAAAGTAAGATGTAAACAGTGTTTTAGCCTAAAATATTCAGTACTCAACAGGACATTCTTAATTATAGCTTCTTGATAACCAATGAGCAAGTTATTATATTTGTATATTCAAAATGACTTTGACTGTCTTCTGTCTCTATTCAATGGGAATGATTTAAGCTATCATTCTTATAACTTCAGAGTCCAATAAAAGAACCTAATCAGGCAAGTATTTCCCCAGATTCAATTAGACTTTCCATAAATTTTTGAGAGCCTGTTGTTTCCTCTTGAAACACTTGATGGCCTTTGTGTGCGGCTTCTTCCCAGAATAATTTACATCATAATCTAACCCCAGAATGAGAGAAATCAGAAATTTTCATAGTGTGATTCATGGAAGAATACATAAAATATCTACTTGACTGAAATCATTGCTAGTTCTTATGTGGTTAGAATTCTCAAGTTCTGAATATGGTATTGAATATTTAAACGCTGTTTTGTATGGTACAAATTTTCATATTAGAAAAGAAGAGCAATATTCACACCAGTAGGCACATATATAATACCTATAGTTGGTTCTTATTTTATTAGAGCTGTGTAGACTATTTTCTCTGACAGTCTACTAGATATCTTCCAATTGAACATTCTGCATAGCTACTCCTGAGTTTTAAATATAAATATTAGCTTGTAAGAATATAAAAAAATCATAAAAAGTGATGAAATGTATCACATGCATTTGAGTCTGTCCAGGGCTTGTTTACTTTCAAACCTGTTCCTTATTCTTCCCATATATTGCTAGGTGTTCCAGGTGGGATGACCCCTGGAAGCAGTTTTCATGGTTATTTTGTCAGCTGCTGCCGGTTGGGTTTCAGTCAATGGGAGACACTGGCAGGCGATTTCAGAGCCTGATGCAGTGGAGAGAGGAAAAGGAAAAAGCTAGGGCATATGTACTCCAGTCTATATGCCGAGGCAGTGCGTTGTACTCCAGTCTATATGCCGAGGCAGTGCGTTATACTCCAGTCTATATGCCGAGGCAGTGCGTATGACAGCATGGTATCTTGTTTACACCACCCAACCCCTCTTGTGGTTATTCCACTTTCTGCCGGGTGACTTCACCCCCTGAAATTTAGTAATACCATTCTCTTTCTCTGTCTCTCTCTCTCTCTCTTTTATTTTTCCTGCTGATTCTAATGCAATAGTGAGTTTCTATAGTTGGAGATCTCTGAGTTGTCTCCTTCTCTCTAATTGGCTCCCTTGGTCTTCCAGCAATTGTGTAACCAAATCTCTGTACTAAATTATCTGTAATATGCTTAAAATGCTTGCTATTTTCCCGAGTCGGACCATGAACACCAGTGTAGTGTTAATTGTATTTAGACTTTAATTTATCATTACATCAAAATATATAGAGAATCAATCACTTTGCAGAAAATGCAAGCAGCAGACCTCTCCTTTACTTGTTTCCTCTATCCAATTCCCTTTTTAATTGAGGAGTACTATGAACATTTTTGTGTCTCCTTCAGGGTAGTTCTTTATATATGTGGACATACACATGCACAAACATAACTTTCAAACTTGTTTCTGTTTATTTAAAGATATCTCTGCCAGTTCACATAGATCTGTCTAATTTTTTAAACTGTTAACTTGTGACATAATATAGGTGTTCTGTAATTATACATCACTTTATAGGTTGATGATTAGGATATAAATTCTTATCAGATGTTGCTATGTGTTATAGTACACCCTTACAAATGTGTAAGTACCTGAAACTTTTCAATGTTTGCCAAAATGTCGAATGGTAACCATCTCATTTTAGTTGCACTTAAATACTAGAAATTAAGAATTATTTTGTATAATTGTGTTCATTTATTTTACTTATAATATTTCTAGTTCATATTGTTGTTTCTTTGTTTTAATGTTACTTGATATATATAATGTTGTTGTCATTCATAAATAGGTTAGTCACATTAGCTTTTTTTTTTTTTTGACAAGAATCTCGCTCTATTGCCAAGGCCGGAGTGTACTGGTGCAATCTCTGCTCACTGCCACCTCTGCCTCCCAGGTTCAAGCAATTATCTTGCCTCAGCCTCCCGAGTAGCTGGGATTACAGGCATGAGCCACCATGCCTGGCAAATGTTTGCATTTTTAGTAGCGATGGGGTTTCACCATGTTGGCTTGGCTGGTCTCGAACTCCTGACCTCAGGTGATTCACCTGCTTTGGGCTCCCAAAGTACTGGGATTACAGGTGTCAACTACCATGCCCAGTCCACATTAGTGTTTATATAATGTTTTCTTAAATACTATTTTTTGAGTATATGATCGTATAATTTTTTAAACAACAATTTTCTACCTTCTAAAATTAACCATCTTAATAATTTATCTAGTTTTATTCGCAAAGATCTCTAGTAAATGATGTATACTTTCAAAGACAGCAGTCAGGCTTTTCCAGTTGTAGAATTCAGTGGAAATTTTCTAACATATCAGTATTATAATGGTTGCTGGAGATTACTTTTTAAAAATTACCATGTATTCCTTAATGCTGGCATTTTCTTTTGAGTCTAACAACTTTTTTTTTATCTAATCTCAGAAATGGGTGATGTTATAAAAATATTTTATGTGAAAAAATTATTTAATTTCCCTATGCCATGAATTTCATTAATAAAGTCCTGAATATTAAAATGTTTTACACTTCCTTGTAAACCATGTTTAGTGTGTTATTTTTTCAACTATATTATTCATGTGCTTGGCTGACAGTTTTTCTTTCTCTTCATCTTTCTCTTTCTTTTCCCTACTGCATCTGCTTCCCTTTTTTCTTTCCCTCTAATTCTGTCAACTATGTTAGTTTTTTATGTCACAATCACTCTATAACATATCCTTTTAGAATACTACAGGATGCTAGCCAGCTATTCCTGGGCTTTAGAACAAGTTATATAAACAGTGCTTAACCATCCCTTGAAGTATGATAGGATTTACATCCTAACTGTATGGAACTGGCGCTTTTGTTATGGGTTGCATTAGTTTCCCATTGCTGCTTTAATGAATTGTGATAACTTGATGGCTTGAAATAACTTTGTGTTAAAATCAAGAGTTGCATTTCTCTTGTAGCTTCCAGAGGAGTGTATTAGTCCGTTCTCGTGCTGCTTATAAAGACATATCGGAGATGGGGGAATTTGTAAAGGTAAGAGGTTTAATTGACTCACAGTACCACAGGGTTGGGGAGGTCTCTGCAACTTTACAATCATGGTAGAAGGGGAAACAAACACACCCTTTTTCACATGGCAACAGTAAGGAGAAGTGCAGAACGACGGTGGGGGAAAGCCTCTTATAAAACCATCAGAAATCATAAGAACTCATTCACTATCATGAGAACAGTATGGAGATAACTGCCTCCATGATTCAATGGACTCTAACTATGTCCCTCCCACAATATGTGCAGATGATGGGAATTACAATTCAGGATGAGGTTTCTGTGGGGGCACAGCCAAAATACATCAGGGAACATCAGTTTCCTTATATTCCCCAACTCTTCGGGCTGCCTGCATTTCCCCTTCGTGGCACTCTTCCTTCCTCAAGGCAAGAATAGTTTGTATAATTTTCTCATCGTCATGCTAACCATTCTAGCCTTCACTCTAGCCATCAACTTTTGTTCCTCCTCCTTCCACATTTAAAGACTTACAATTATATTGGTCCCACCTGGATAGTTCATTAGAATCTTTCTCTTTTAAAAGTCATCTGATTAGAAACCTTATTTCTATCTGGTACTATAACTTGTCTTTGACATGTGATGTAACATATTCACAGGCTCCAGGGAGTAGGAGGTGAAGTCTTTGGTATGCAATTTTTCTGCCTATCACAACGGCATTTGACCACCTTTAAAGTTTATTCTTTGTTTTTTCTTTATTACTTCTTTTAAATCAGTATTGTTAAATAACATTTCACCAGGGAATCATACGTTAAGTTTAGAGTTTCAAATACATGATGTAAATTTGTACATTGTTTTAATTATTTGATCACATACGTATCAAAAAATATGACTATTTTTATGTTTTGCTCTTGTTTATTTCATCATTTTATTTTTCAACAGAAATAAGCACTTTTCTGCATTTTAGTAATATTGCTTTTTTACAAATAACCAGGTTTCACTTATGTCAATAATTTTTTTTGGTAGTCTCTTTTTAAAAAAATACATTTATTTGGGTTTTAAATATCAATCATGTTGTTATATCTTGTGTTATATGGTTCTTCCTTTTTCCTCTTTCTCATGTGAAAATTGGATTTTAGTCTTTATTTTGTAATAAGTTAATTTAACACTAAATTTCCTCTGAGTAGTTCATCAGCCATATCCCAAAGTTTTTGTTGTGTCATGCTTTCATTATCATTCATTTTTAAGTTATTGCCTACATTCCCTGGCAGTTAATAAGGAAATAAATGAATTATAATGAATAATAAGTTATTTGTTGTTATTTTATCCTTAAATCTTCAACGAATTCAGGTCAATTTTTTTAATATAAAATATCCTAGTGAACACAGTCTTTTTTTTTACAACTGACCTGTTACACTGTCATTTAAAGTATGATGACCAAATATAAGTTATTTTATATTATATATATATAATTTATTAATGATATGGTTTGTCTTTGTCCCCACCCAAACTTCATCTTGAATTGCAACTCCCACAATTCCCATGTGGGAGATAATTGAATTATGGGGGTGGATATTTCCTGCACTGTTCTTATTGTAGTCAATGAGTCTCATGAGATCACATAGTTTTAAAAACAGTTTTTCTGCTCATTCTCTGGTTTTTCCTGCTGCCATCCATGTAAGATGTGACTTGCTCCTCCTTGCCTTCCACCATGATTATGAGCCCCCCCACCAGCCATGAAGAACTGTAAGTCCATTAAACTGCTTTATTTTCTAAATTGCCCAATCTCAGGTATGTCTTTATCAGCAGCATGAAAACAGACTAATACTGTAAATTGGTACTGGGGGTGGGTTGCTGTTGAAAAGACACCTGAAAATGTGGAAGTGCCTTTAGAATTGGGGAACAGGCAGAGGTTGGAAGAGTTTGGAGGACTCAGAAGAAGACAGAAAAATGTGGGAAAGTTTGTAAATTCCTAGAGACTTGTTAAATGGCTTTGTCCAAAATGCTGATAGTGACATGGACAATAAAGCCCAAGCTGAGGTGGTCTCAGATGGAGATGAGGAACTTCTTTGGAACTGGAACAACATTTGCTCTTGTTATGTTTTAGCAAAGAGACTGGCAGCATTTTGCCCCTACATTAGAGTCTGGTGGAACTTTGAACTTGAGAGAGTTGATTTAGAGTATCTGACGGAAGAAATTTCTAAGCAGCAAAGCATTAAAGATGCGACTTGGGTGCTGTTAAAAGCATTCACTTTTATAAGGGAAGCAGAGCATAAAAGTTTGAAAAATCTGCCACCTGATAATGAAATAGAAAAGAAAATCCCATTTTCTGAGGAGAATTTCAAGCTGACTGCTAAAATTTGCATCAGTAACAATGAGCCAAATATTAATCCCCAAGACAATGGGGAAGGATATGTGAGAGACCTTTGTGGCAACCCCTCCCATCACAGGCCTGGAAGTTTAGGAGGAAAAAATTGTTTCCTTGGCTGGGCCCAGGGTCCCTCTGCTGTGTGCAGTCGAGGGATAAGACACCCTGCATCCCAGCTGTTCCAGCCATGACTAAAAGAGGCCAAGGTACAGCTCAGGCTGTGGTTTCAGAGGGGCAAAGCCCCAAGACTTGGCAGCTTCCATGTGGTGTTGAGGCTGCGGGTGCACAGAAGTCAATAATTGACATTTGGGAACCTCCACCTAGATTTCAGAGGATGTATGGAAATGCCTGAATGCCCAGGCAACAGTTTTCTGTGGGTGCAGTACTCTCATGGAGAACCTCCACTGGGGCAGTGTAGAAGGGAAATATGGGGTCAGAGTCCTCACACAGAGTCCCCCCTGGGACACTGACTGGTGGAGCTGCAAGATGAGGGCCACCATTCTCCACACCCCAGAATGGTAGATCCACCGACAGCTTGCACTGTGCTCCTGGAAAAGCCACAGACACCCAATGCTAGCCCATGAAAGCAGCTAGGTAGGAGGCTGTATCCTGCAAAGCCATGAGGGCAGATCTGCCCAAGACCATGGGAACCCAACTCTTGCATCAATGTTACCTAGATATGAGACATGGAGTCAAAGGAGATAATTTTAGAGCTTTGAGATTTGACTGCCCCACTGGATTTCAGACTTGCATGGGGCCTGTAGCCCTTTTGTTTTGGAAAATTTCTCCCATTTGGAAGGGCTATATTTACTGTATGCCTGTTCCTGCATTGTATCTAGGAAGTAATTAACTTGCTTTTGATTTTACAGGCTCATAGGTGGAAGGGACTTGTCTTGTCTCAGATGAGACGTGGGACTGTGGACATTTGAGTTAATGCTTAAATGAGTTAAGACTTTGGAGGACTATTAGGAATGTGTGATTGATTTTGAAACGTGAGGACGTGAGATTTGGGAGGGGGTGGAGTGAATGATATGGTTTGGCTGTGTCCCCACCCAAATCTCATTTTGAATTGTGACTCCCACAATTCCCACGTGTCATGGGAGGAATCTGGTGGGAGATTATTGAAATATGAGAGCAGATATTTTCTGTGCTGTTCTTGTGAGAGTTAATAAGTCTCATGAGGTCTGATGGTTTTAAAAACGGGAGTTCCCCTGCACATTCTTTTTGCCTGCTGCCATCCATGTAAGATGTGACTTGCTCCTCCTCCCTTCTGCCATGATTGTGAGGCCTCCCCAGCTTTGTGGGACTGTTAGTCCATTAAATCACTTTCTTTGGTAAATTGACCAGTCTAAGGTATGTCTTTAACAGCCGCATGAAAACAGACTAATACACTAAGCTTTTTGGTTTGATATAATATATCAGTCCTCTTTATTATGCATTTATGATAATTAGAAGATGTTTTGAATTCCTTTTAATAATCACAAAATTGTGGAATAATAGCCAGACACAGGAATTAAGAATATTGACTAAGATATAAATACAGAAAAGAAACCATGCTGCCCATCCTATCTAGCAGTATATCCATTTTGCTTTATTTTCATTGTAGATTTACTATTTGGCCATTTTTAGCTATTTCTACTGATGCAAGTTGGTCCGAGCCACCATAATGTTTTACATGAATTATTGCTATAGGCTTCCAATCTGTTCCTGTCATTCCACCCTTACTTACAGTTAATTTTATTTTTCCCACCAAATTACCCAGTCCTGCAATTTTATGTAAACCAGATCATGTCATTGTTCTACTCAAAATCTCCTGTTAGCTTTAGCTCTTACTCCTCCTGTGAGCATTACTCAATGTCTTATTCTTAGTGAAGCCTTCCCTAATAAACCCAAGTGAAACTGCAATCTGCTCACCCACCCAGTCTGACTTTCCTCTTTCTCTTCAAATACTTACTACCTTGTCATATGTGGTGTATTTAATTTACTTTTTCAATTGTCTGTCTTTCGTTACAAAAATGAGAAGGTAAAATCTTTAGATCTGGACTTTTCTTTTTTACTGTCCCAATCTAGAACACTCAAAAGAGTAACTGTCACACAGTGAGTACTCAAAAACATTTGTTGAATAAATGGCTAAACTACTTTTATTGTGTCATTCAAATCCTCTGCCTTATTTATTATTTTATTCTTTTGCTGATTTCTGAAAATTCTGTGTTAAATGCTGCCATTGTGTTTATAGAATTGGCAATGCCTCACTTTCTGCTTCTGCTTTATATATGTGGTATCTTTTGTCTTACATGATTAAAGTTTAATGATTTATATTTTCTTATATTACCTTTTGTTAATATGGCATTTATGATGGAATTAAAGTCTGTTTGGAGTTTCATCAACATTTTAACATTAGCTTTCTTTCATCAGCATTTGCTTTCTCCTTTTTTTTATCTTTAAAATTTTATCTTAGGTGAGTCTGTTAAAAATAAAATAAGGCTATATGTTGTTGTTTTGTCTTTTATATCTTTTCTTTAATAGTGTGATAATCAGTGAATTTTATTAAGAAAATTTAAATTTTCAATATGTAACTGATTTGTAATGCTTAATTTCTCAAGTACATATCTTTTTATAACATTTTTTATGAATCATCAAGATAAATCAGTTATTCCTTCATCCTCTTACTCTTCACCCCATTTTCCTTCTAATAATAGATAAACTAGCATGCTGTCATTTCCTCCTGGCCCCCAATCTCCCATGTTGAGTTCATCTGGGGTTGTTTTATTGCCGTTAATAATAATTTGTTTTTAATTTATGTATAAATATTTATATTTTATCATTACATGATTATATTGCATACATATAAATGATATGTTATGAATATAGTATTTATACTTCCAAATTATTAAACATATATTTTAGTGGCTTCTATAATCTTACTATGTTTACAACATTATATTTTATGACATTATTTTCTTTGGCTGTGGTATATGCTTTCAGTGCTAATTCTTTCAGAGAGAGCCGATGGGTTTTAGATTTCTTATATTAAATTTCTTACTCTTTACAAGTTCTGAACTTTCATTATGTCTTTAAAATTAACTGTTGCTATGTTCTGTTCACATTTCACATAATGGATTGACTGGTTTCAAAATAATTTTCCTTAAATCTCTGTGAATATTGCAGCATCATCTTTCAACATGTAATTTTGTTAATGAAATGTCAACATAGTTTTCCTTCTTTTGTTTTCTAGATATGGTCTTGCTCTGAAAGTTTTTAGTATTTTCAGGTCCTGTTACAAAGCATGAAGCTTTGGATTCAAATCCTTGCTCTACTACTTACCTACGACTTACCAGTACATCTATTAAAAATATATTAGCCCTCTTAGATTAATCCTTGATATCTTCTAACTTTTTAGCACATTTTAAAAAATTCCTATCTGTAATTCCCTTGTCTTGGTATTTTAATTTTCTGTTTGAGTTTTATTTATTTGATTTCGTTTTCAGCCTTATGTCGATTATTTTTAATTTAGGCAATGTTTATCAATTTGTCTATAATTCTTTCTGATTGCTTCATTTTCTTAATCATTATAGTTCTTTTCTGGTTTCAATCATCTTTCAATTTTCTCATAACAAGCATATATATTTTATTAAACTCTCCTTTATTCCCTGGATTTCCTTTTAGCATCTTTTCCAGGCACCTTGACTGATTTCTTTATTTTTTTCCTTTAATATTCTTTGTTTTATTCAAGTAGCTTATGATTCTTAGTGATCGATTTGAGTTTATGAGTTTAAGTAGAAGGGATATGAGTTTTAGTAGAAGGGATAATCAAACACTATGTGTAAAAAGTTAAGAACTGTTTTGTTAAGTTCACTCAGGGTCTATTAGTGTGAGGCTTGCAGCAAACTTTAGGACAGTCTCTAGCAGCTAAAATAAGGAATAATTTCTTCCGACACTTAAAATATAAGTAAATTTCTTCCATGAATGAAATGACTTCTCTCCTACCTCCGCACTCCATTTCTCAGCCTGTCCAGACTTTCCTGAAGCTCTCTCCTTCTTTCTCATTATTCTGCGTGTTAACAAAACCTGACCCCAAGCAAGTAGTTCATATTATCTATGGTACAGTTTTGGTTTTTAGATTGCCATTGGGTATTAGGGGTTGTAGACATAAAGTAGGTGGACTCATTTGATCAGCTGGTTAGGATTTTTGTCTTTAATTAATTATTATGATAGCTACTTAGTACTCTCTCTCACGCTTTGTGGATCTCCACTCTTCCTTTGTCATATTGGGGTTATAGTTTTTCTGTTCTTTTTTATCTGATATTAATTACTTTATACCTTTTCTACATTTTTCAAAAATTTTGGAATTCCTGTTTCTTTCCATAAAATTGGAAATTAATCTGGTGTGGTATGCATAAACATACACACTTGTGTATGTGTGTCAAATATGCACACATATGCAGAGTAGTCACAAGAGATCACATAGAAGAGGACAAGTCAAGTGTATATGCTCAGACTATCTAATTAGTCCATCTTTACTATGTTTCAGAATTTTATTTTGTGTACCAGGATATTTGTGACTCGTAATTGAACAGCCAGAATGTTCCTTTATACAATGAAACAAGGAGTTTTCTATTGTATTAAAAATTAAAAATATAATTGTCACATGTACTCTGTCATCAGTGAAATACCATGAGAATATCTAGGTCTTTTAAAAGCTTGGATGTTCAAACCGCTCCTGTGCAACAAGAATTTCCCAGCCTTGGCAACCTGTCCTGATTCAACTCTAAGTAGAAATATGTGACAAATATTCTTTTATTTTTATTTTTTTTTGTAAGAGAGACAGGGTTTCACTCTGTTGCCCAGCCTGGAGTGTAGTGGTACGATCACAGCTCACTGCACCTTTAACTCCTGAGCTGAAGTGATCCTCACACCTCAGCATTTGAGTAGCTAGGACTACAGACATATACCACCAAACCCAGATGATTTTTTAAAATTATTTTTTGAGAGATGGGGGTCTCACAGGCTCCATGACAACTATTCCCTTAAGACTTTCACATTCTTCTTTCTACATCAAAAATGAAAAACAAAACAAAACAAAAAGTATACCACCTGAAGTCACTTTCAAAAATTCTAAAGAGTACATCTACCTGTACTCTTTAGAGTTGTCTGTGTCTTAGAGCCTCTTGAAGAGGCAATGTTACAATCTTTGCTGAGTTATACAAAGCTCCTGTTATCCCTCCATTAATTAGAGCAATACTTACAGAGCACCTACTATGTGAAGGATACCATCCTCAGCATTGAGATACACGTGTAAAGAGAAGAAAACAAATCAATATTTCTTCCTTTATTAACTTACATTCTAAAGAGTATCTCAAGTATTTTCTCCTCTCATTCACAGTAGAACTAAAGCTAATGCTAAAGGGCCTAATGTTTTAAAAACCGCTAATTTAAGTCATTTGCAGCAAATTCAATAACTATAAAATGCATTGGAAATAATATAGAATAATAATTACAGATCTTCTGTATTGATACTTGATGGTATCAGCAGTTAATAAGTTATAAAATGGTTAAAGTTTCTACTTTTATATTAACCATGTAATATAGTTTGTCTAGAAATTTATGATGGTTTCTCTTATTTTTCCAAATTAGACTAGTAACACAGCAATTCAAAAAATATTTGATTTTAAGGTATGCCAATCATTCTTAAATAAGATTCTAGTTCAGAAAAAGGGCTTTTTCAGATGAAGGCTGGGTCAACAGTCTGCCAGAGTTTCTAGTTCAGAAATGAAAATGTCAGTCACTCCTAATGTTTCAAAGTATCTGGACACTTGACACTGCATAGATAGACAAATCTATGGGTGAGGGAGCTGAAGTTTTATGTTATTTCTGTTGTTCCATCAGCATATACCGAGGTAATGCAGTCCCAGAGGCACTCGCTCCGTTCAGATTAGTTTCAGCAAGGTTCAAGAAATTAAGAATAGTTTAAGCCACCATATCAAGATGTTCCAGGATATGTCAGCCTATTCTGATGCAACTCCATGGACATTATAGGACAGTTATTCCTTTAACTCTTTATCATTCTTTCTTAACCTCCATGTAAAAAGAAATCCAACTCATTCATGCTACATTTATAAATTAAGATGTATTTTCATTTTAGGGCAAAGTAATTTTTCCCTCCTCTGATACCATACCACAATGAGCTGAATGCCTTCAAAGCAGTTATATACAAATCAGCCTAAACTTGAATCAGAAAAATTTCCCTGATATTCTCATTTAAACCTAAGAATAAATTATATACATAAATCATATGGTTTTATGTATGACATATATATTCATATATATGTCACATATATAATCTTATATATTTAATATATCTATATAATGTTACAGTGGTATGAGAAATATGAGGTAGTCAGCATCAGTTATATTGCAAATAGCTATTGCTATCCTTGACATAGTCCCAATTTTATAAATTTTACTAAAAATAATTCACTTTTTAATCGCTTTTTGTGGTTATCAAGCATGATTTTATCAAATTCTTACATGAGGCTCAAATTCAAGATACAAAATTCTGATAAATACAGCAGCACTTGCCACATGTAAGCTACCTTTTAGGCCACTGATATTATTGTACTTCATGTTATGTCTGTTCATAGAGCACTGCCATCCCATACAGCATCATTGTCTCTAAGACTTGTTTCTACCTTTATACTCTCTAATGACCTCATCTGAGACAGTGGAGATTAGGCCACAAAGCAGACTAAGAAGATGCCCCAGAATACAGTGACTGTACTCATCGCCCCAACATATACAACAGAGAAAATTATCTCACAGATCATCAAAAACATGGTAATCTCTTTCCTGGGGAAATTGAAACCTAACTAGAAACCCTTACAACTTTGAAAATGCGAGTCTGTGATCTATATCCTTGCTCTCCTACTCCTCACCATTTCTACCCCCATTAACATGGAAGTTGAAAAAGTTCAACACCTACCCATTAACACTTTGAAAAGATTTTGTTTTCTTCCTCATTCTTCCTGTTCTCCAGACATTATAGTAAGAAATTACTGTCTTAGAAAAGCTCTTGAATTTAATCTGCTATGAAAAGATTTGATTACTTTTTTCTTTGCAATTTCTTCTGTTTATATGCCTTTGGGAGAGTTTAATAAATATTACTTTCTTATTCTCTGCTTTAAATTGATCTCTGGGAAATATTTAGGAGATTATATGTATTCTTCACAGTTTTTCACTTTGCTTCCCTAGTACAAAGTGACAATGGATTTTTAGCTGACAATTCTATTTTTTAACAATTTTGAAAGTTTTCTTGCTGTTGTATCCATTATTATTTTATTAGTTTAATTAAACTAAAACATTTATCCCGATTACACATTTCATTTACCTTCCTTAACAATTAATTAGAAAATAAAGTACAGAATAAATTTTTTTCATATGGAGCTTTTCAAATAAGTGTCCCAATCAAGTAAATATATACATTTACAGAGAATTGACATAGTAAGGTTATACTTACTCTTATATCCCTAGCTAGTCATGCAACATGAGAAAAAACCCCAGACTTCCTGGTCCTTTAATCTTTTCATTGATAAATACAGAGGATGAGATAAGATTATTCTGAAGCTTCCTCCACATGTATAATGACCTATTATTCTAAAGCATAGTCAGTGTAGCTTCTTAGACACTCATATTTTATTCTACATTTAGCTGGGTATTCTTTGAAAATTTTTACAATAGCAAATAACCTTTTTTTATTTATCTATATGTGAGATTGACTTTTGCAATCTTGAAGACAGGACTTGAACGTAGAACCTAGAGTTGTAAAAAAGAAAATCACAAATTCTTCAGTTAGGGCACAGTGAATTCTACTTAGTTCCTGGGCTCATACACTTTACTGTAGATACAATAATGTACAATTATGATTGATTGAGAGTACACACTGAATCCTAGCTGAAAGTGTCTGATCCTTATAGGGCATCATTTTGTAGCTGATGTCTCAGCTATACCTTCTTTAGGTTATTCCAACATCATGTGAAGTCATTTGCTTCCAGATAGTGCCAGAACATGATACAACTTTCTTGCTCTAGAGTAGGTCCATTGGTTATGTGGGATCCTGTGTAAGGGATCACATATTCTGTGAGCTCTAGGATAGTACTGCTGATTTAGGTCTTGTGGACAGGTAAGGGAAATTCATATCAAGAATATATTTGTATTATATTCCATCCAGGCACAGTGGCCCATGTCTGTAATCCCAGCACTTTGGGAGGCTGAGACAAGCAGATCGCTTGAGGCCAGGAGTTCCAGACCAGCCTGGGCAGCATAGTGAAATCCTATCTCTACTAAAAATGCAAACATTAGCCAAGGGTGGTGTCATACTCCTGTAATCTCAGATACTTGGGAGGCTGAGGCATGAGAATCACTTGGGCCCTGGAGACCCAGGTTTCAGTGAGTCGAGATCATGCCACTGCACTCCAGCCTGGGTGACACAGTGAGACTCTCTCTCTCTCTCAAAAAAAAAAAAAAAAAAAAAAAAAAAGTATAATCGTATTCCACTTTAGATGATTGCTATCTCTTCTAGGATGAAATGGATTAATGTAGTCAACTTGCCAAGTGTGTATGTTCTCTTTAAAAGATGTTGACATATAGAGAACTTAGTATGTATCTGTTTCTTGTAGTTAGGGCAGCAGTAATAGATAAATCGGCTTTGGGAACAGGGAACCCTTGTTTTGGCATTTATGAATAATCGTCCTCTCAGCCAACGTAGCTACTTTGTAAATGACCCTACTGTATCAGCATAAGTATGGCCGACCAATGCAGAGGCTGGTTGTAGCATACCAACTGAGTCATTTTGTTTACTTGATTGATTGTACCTTCAACTTTGATATATGCTTTCCGGTGGGTATTAACATGTGATACAGATCTTCACACCTGATCATTCTCATAGGTCCATGCATATGTTTCTTCCACAGAAGTTTATCAACCCAGTCATTCAATATCTCTTTCTAGTTCCATTCAGCAACCAGCCTGTGAATCCATATAAATTCTAACCTCAGGACTGGGGCCAACTGGCGTAATAGGAACAGATTTTTGAAAGGTGTTTAGTTCTTTGCTTCCAATGTAACTAACTTGCTGTGGAACAATATATGTCTATATTGCGATTCTTCTTTAGGCCTTGTCATAAAATTTACATGGTATCTTCTCCCAACACAGATATCTCTAAAACCCTGGGTCTCACTGGATCATATATCCTAAATGATAGAACCACCAGACAAATTAGGAGACCACATATAACACCTGGAATTCAGCACTCTTGGAGGATTTTCCCTCATCACTGTCTCTCTGTGTCATTTCTAAATAGGGCTTTAGTACAACAGTCATCCATTTTCAATGTGCATCAGCTGCTGAGTTTATTCATCCATGTACCAATATTTGACTTCTTCCTCCTCTGTCAAAGGACTCCCATGTGGCTGCTTGTGTGATCTGAGGCAATAAGCCAGGAGAAAAGTGGTAGATAAGGTGGGGGATCTAGGCTACTTCCTGTACAGACATTTTGTGTCCTGTGCTTTTGTTTGGTAACGAATGCATTACTTACATCCTGCAACTGATTCCTGTTGGTCCAATTCAGCCTATGACTTGGCGTGTATGATAAAAACCAGGTTATAGGAGTTCTTTCTACATAGATAGTTTATGTCTCATCATCAGGCAATCTGTCTGTACAAGTATGAATTTGTATACTAGGAACAGGTTTTTGAAAGGTGTTTAGTTCTCTTTTTCCAATGTAACTTGCTTCAGAACAGTAGAGGTCTATATTGTGATTCTCTACTAGGTCATATATCCCAAATGACAGGACCTCTTAGATCTTAATCTGGGGTTGCTGCAAAGCCTATGCTTACTCTTGGCCTCATTCAAAGCTGAGTACGATATGTCATCAAATGTATGAGTTCAGCAGGATTCCTAAGTGCAGAATATGCTTCCTCAGGAACCCAAAGGAGGCCTACAATGTGCCCTGCTTTCTTCTTAATAGTGAGAGGTACTAGACGGAATCATTTGTTTTTAGCTTGAAGGGAACACCATATGCTATTAACTGTCTCCACAATTCTATGTGAGTCCTCCAGCTTTCTCTCTGGCCTGGTTTTGACTGCAATAAACAACTTGGCTTGTATCCTTTCAGGAACGTGCCTTCCCCACTGCTATCATGTAGTGTAGTTCGGTAACTGTATCTCCTACCATCAGCTGTGAACTTTAGAGAACACATACCCAGGGCTTCTCAGTGATGCTGGTGCCTCTCGCATTAATATGCTCCTTATTGTTTTTGTAAAGGAGGCATCCACCAGGAACACAGTCATCTTCTGAGTATCCCAATATTACATACTATATCCACTTTAGTGTATCCAATGCTCAGAACCTTTTGATGCCTTACTTCACTCTGTATCACAGTAGTCCAAATACTTCTATTTTATACTGTAATCCACTGGCTTTTCCAAGTTTGCATTAACCATATGAGCACTGGTTGGTGCAATACCCAAGGTCTTTTCCAGAGTATTAAATTGTATGAACTGGAAGAGGAATCTCACGTGAATAAACTTACCTTTATCCTACTTCACATTTCACTGCCCCCCTGCCCTGATTTAACACTCTTGACATTTATTTCCATACATAACACTCCCAGTTCTTGCTTGTCCAAGTTGGCTAGATCTGCAAGTCATTCAGTGTGCAGCTTTTTTCTTTCATTTAAGGCCTAGAACTTCTCCAACTCCATTATCTTGTGATACAGCCTTACTTAATGATGTTGTAACCAGAAGGTAGTTAGAGGAAGATTAAAACAGTTTCTGCCTTTAAGCACAGGGGGTAGACCTAGCTTTCAACAGGGAGAAGTGGACCATTTCTGCAGGTCATAGAAATTGAAAATTTGAAATGTGTTACCCAGATATTCCTAACTTCATGTTTTGGAGGCCCTTTCCTTCCCAGTCAGTCTTGACATTGAGGTAGCAGACGTGATGAGACTAAGAGCTCAAAATTTGCTGCCATTCTGATTACAGCTTTGAACTGAGCTTTTTCTGCCCTCCCAGTCCAGGAAGTGAGTCTCATTCTGTACTGCCAAGAAACACTTGTGATTTTTCCAAGTAATGTTGAATTGCTGATTATCACTCTCAGCATCTTATTAATAAAATTAATAAATCCTATTAATTATTAAATATAAATTAAATATGTGTGCTCACATAATGAAATCAACAAATTATACAGTATCAATTGCTCCCATCAACTGCTATCCAGTTGCACTGCTTTATTATTTTCTCCATTAGATATAAATACCCCAGTGCATTTGTCTTTCACTAACACAACCCAGGCCTAGAGAAAACTTGAGAAGGTCATGAGATGAGCTTTTAAGTATGAGAATTTGGAAGTTTGGATATCTATGCTGCTCTCTGTTCTGCCATCCCATTGATTCTATATCTCTCTAGGTACAAAATCTGAAACTAATATTTTTGTTCTCATCAAATGCCTTCAGTCCTCAATTATCCTCAGTGGCCTGATAGTAACATGACTAGGTGACTGTGCATTCCCTTAGATTACTACTAAGTTTCACTTCAGTTAAAACCTGGAAATCTTTGCATACAAAAATTTTAATATGCAGAGTATGCATTTAGCTTAATGATTCCTATTGTCACTTAATGAAATAAGCTTAAAATGAGGGGAGTACAAGCAACAGAAGAATAGACCAGTGTGTTATTTGTGTAATTCTATAATGTACTTTAAACCATTTTAAATGTTTGAACGAAAGTTAAACTGTAACATGGGGAACATTTATCATGAGCTGTTTTCTGTCTTGCTTTAGGAATTGTTTCTACTCCTTGGGTGAATTTGCACCCTCAGGTTCTACGTTTTGATATGTGGAATGATGCTATTAATTTATGCTTTATATGAACATTGAATATATTAGGTAGTTTGTTTTATTCATTTTTTTAAACCCAAAACTTAACAAGCCAACAAAAATAACCAAAAAATGGAAACAAAAATTAAAACTAACAATAATAAGGGAAAAAAATCTTCTATTGTTCAGCTATTGTCCTATAATAAAGCACTGAAAAAGTCAGTAACATACAAGAGTATAGAAATATCATGCTAATAAGCCTCTGGTCAGCTGGAGCGGATCCATATAAGGCTGCAGGTCTGTGAACCAATGAGAATGGCTCTGCTTCATGCTTTTCTAGGACTAGTGGACTTCCTGGAAATAGAGTAGGAAAGAAGATATATAGAATACAACCTGATTGATGATTTGAGCAATAAACCAGACATGCAAATTATATTGCCTTTAAAATATTTGAGAAAGTTGAAATTATACAAACTATTTTCATTATTTTATTTAAAAATATTGATTTAGTCTTTGTATATCATGTGCCAAACATTGTGGCAAATCCTAGAGATGCAAAGTTGAGCAGAGCAGACATATTGTCTTCCTCTAGGAAGCTCACATTATGATGTATCCAAGAATGGATGTTCAAGCTAAAATCCCTGATTCTCATTTGGCAAATCTCTTTTTCACATGGCTATATTTCAACTTGGGTAAATGTACATAAGAAAAGCTTTTACTTATTTTTTAAAAAAATTGTCCTTTTTATAAAAATGTTTTAGTCTTTAATTTTAATTCCATTTTACAATATTATAAAGCCTGAAATTAATTTTTTTTTGAGGCAGAGTTTTGCTCTTGTTGCCCAGGCTGGAGTACACTGGTGCAATGTCGGCTCACTGCAACCTTCGCCTCTTGGATTCAAGTGATTCTCCTGCCTCAGCCTCCCGAGTAGCTGGGATTGTGTCCCACGACCACATCTGGCTATTTTTTTATATTTTTAGTAGAGATGGGGTTTCACGATATTGGCCAGGCTGGTCTCGAACTCCTGACCTCATGTGATCCGTCCATCTCAGCCTCCCAAAATGCTAGGATTACAGGTGTGAGCCACTGTCCCCAGCCTAAAATTCATTGTAATCCATCGCTCATATGCTGTGTAACTTTGAAAACTTATTTTTTCCAGTATTCTCTCACCAGTATTCTCATATATAATATAAAATAAATATGAATGATAATCTTGATTCTCCTGGCTCAAAGTATTCTCATTTCTCATGGGCACCATTCACATATTAATCTTTTACATTTTAATCCTTAAAGAACCTGTTAAACCTCTGCTCTTAAGCTCACTTCTTGTGTGTCCATTTCCTTGATTTCCTTGTCAGGAGAGAATGGACCTCGGATATCATCCCAGACAACAAGGCTGCTTCAGAAGGGATCCAGTTTCAACTTCTGCATATGGCTAACCAGTAATCCCTGCACCATTGATTGATTAGGGAGTTATTTCCCTATTGCTTTGTCAACTTTGTCAAAGGACAGATAGTTGTAGGTGTATGACTTTATTTCTGGGTTCTCTAAACTGTTCTGTTAATCTGTGTGTCTACGTGTGTACCACTACCATGATGTTTTGGTTACTGTAGCTCTGTAGTATAGTTTGAATTCAGGTAGTGTGGTGCCTCTAGCTTTGTTCGTTTTGCTTAGGGTTGCCTTGTATATTCGGGCTCTTTTTAGGCTTCATACAAATTTTAAAATAGGGTTTCGTTTTGTTTTTTAGTTTTGTGAAAAATGCCATTGGTAGTTTGATAGGATAGCATTCAATCTCTAAATTGCTTTCAGCAGTATGGCCATTTCCAAAAAACGGATTCTTCCTATCCATGAGTATGTAATATTTTCCCATTTGTTTGTGTCATGTCTGATTTATTTCAGTGTTTGGTAATTTTCATTGTAGAGATCTTTCACCTCCCTGGTTAGCTAGATTCCTAGGTAATTTATTCTTTCTGTGGCTATTGTGAATGAGATTGCATTCTGGATTTGGCTCTCATCTTGGATGTTATTGGCATATATAAATGCTACCGATTTTTATACAGTGATTTTGTATCCTTATACTTTGCTGAAGTTGTTTATCAGATTTAGGAGGTTTTAGGGAGTGACTATGGTGTTTTCCAGGTACAGAATGATATAATCTATATACAGAGATAGTTTGACTTAATCTCTTTCTATTTGGATGCCTTGTATATCTTCCTATTGCCTGATTTATCTGACTGGGATTTCCATTACTACACTATATAGGAGTGGTGGGATTGGGCATCCTTGTCTTATTCTGGTACTCAATGATTCTAGCTTCTCCATGTTCAGTATGATGTTGCCTGTGTGTTGGTCATAGATGACTGTTATTACTTTGAGGTATGTTCTTTAAAAGCCTGGTTTGTTGAAGGTTTTTAATTGAAGGGATGTTGGATTACATCAGAAGTCTTTTCTGCATTTATTGAGAGGATCATATAGTTTTTAAAAATTATTTTTATGTGATGAATCACATTTATTAATTTTCATATGTTGAACCATCCTTTCATCCCAGGGATAAAGCCTACATTATAGTGGAGGATTAGCTTTTTGATGTGGTGCTGGATTTGGCTTGCAAGTATTTTGTTTAGGATTTTTGTGTCTATGTTCATCAAGAATATTGCCAGAAGTTTTAATTTTTTTTTTTTTTTTTTTTTTGCTGTGTCTCTGCCAGGTTTTGGTATCAGAATGATGCTGGCCACATAGAATGAGTGAGGGAGAAGTACTTCATCCTGAATTATTTAGAAGAGTTTCAGTAGGAATGATATCAGTCCTTCCTTATACATTTGGAAGAATTTGTCTGTGAATCCATCTGGTCCTGGTCTTTTTTCTGGTTGGTAGGTTTTTTATTACTAATTCACTTTTGGAACTCATTATTTTTCTCTTCAGGGATTTAATTTTTTCCTGGCTCAATTTTGGGAGACTGTATATTTCCAGGAATTTATTCATTTCCTCTAGTTTTTCTAGTTCGTGGGCATACAGTTTTTTTCTAACAGTGTCTGAGGGTTTTTCATATTTCTGTGGGATCAGTTGTAAAGTTCCTTTTGTCATTTATTATTGCACGTATGTCTTTTGGTTTTTTTAGTCTAACTAGAAGTCTATCCATCTTATTTATTCTTTCAACTAACCAATTAATAAGTGTGTTAATCTTTTGTATGGTTTTTCACCTCCCAGTTTTATTCTGTCCAACTCTGTTTTGCATTATTTCTTATTTCCTGCTAGCTTTGGGATTGGTTTACTTTTATTTCTCTAGTTCCCCTAGTTGTGATAATGGGTTTTTAATTTGAGATGTTTAACTTTTTGATGTGAGTGTTTTACACTGTAACATTTCTTCTTATGAATGTTTTTGCTGTCTCCCAGAAATTCTCATATTTTATATCCTCGTTCTCCTTAGCTTCAAAGGATTTTTTGATTTCTCTCTCAATTTCATTGCTTACCCAAGTGATTCAGTAGGAAGGTTGTTTAATTTTCATGTAATTGTATGGTTTTGAGTGATTTTTGTTAGTATTAATTTCTACTTGTATTACACTGCGGTCTATGAGTGTGGTTGATATAATTTCAGTTTCTGTGAATTTGCTGAGGATTATTTTATGGTCGATTGTGTGGCTGATTTTAGAGTATATGCCATGTGCAGATGAGAAGAGTGACTGCTGTTTTGGGGTGAAGAGTTCTGTAGACGTCTGTTAGATCCATTTGGTCAAGTGTCAATGTTCCGGTCCCTAATATTTGTGTTAGTTGTCTGCCTTAATGATCTAATACTGTCAGCGGGATGTTGAAGATTCTCATTGTTACTGTGTGGCTAGCCGCATTTCTTCAGTGATCCCTAAGAACTTGGTTTTATAAATCTAGGTGCTCTTTTTCTGGGTGAATGCATATTTAGGATATTTAGGTTTTCTTGTTGAATTGACCTCTTTACTAATGTGTAATGCCCTTCTTTGTCTTGTTTTTTATCTTTATTGTTTTAAAGTCTGTTTTATTTTTCTGAAATTTGAATAGCAATATGTGTTGGTTTTTTTTTTTTTTTTTCATTTTCTTGGTAGATTTTTCTCCATCATTGTATTTGAATCTATGAGTTTCGTTGACTGTGAGATGGATATCTTGAAGACAGCATAGAGTTGGGTCCTGTTTCCTTATCCAACTAGCCACTCTGTGCCATTTCAGTGTGTGTTTCACCCATTTACATACAAGGTTGATGTTGATATGTGTGGATTTTATTCTGTCATAGTGTTGTTAGCTGGTTATTATAATATGTGATTATGTGCTTGCT